>NW_028277124.1:7786562-7937500 GCF_059951505.1 Python bivittatus | reverse complement strand
ATTAAGATCAATCCCATGTAACATAGCATGCTCAAATCTTTCCCCAAGCACTTAATAGTCTGGCCTTGACTATAAACTCATTGCCATAGGAGATCATAAGATCAAGAAAAGAAGACCAGACTGTCATTCATGTTTGTTGGGAAGGAAGCTTAATGGATCCTAGAACACTGAGATCCACATATCCTTATCTGACAATTGATTTGTTAATCCATAGGTACCCTAAAACCTGGGGAGGGAGTTGCAGGGATGGCCTTAAATCACTCTTTCGGAAGCACCTGGAATATTTTATTATTCTTCTGCCTTTTAGATATTTATGGCAACTAAAATAAAACTCCAAATACAATGGGGCAAAAAAGTATTTAGTCAGCCACCAATTGTGCAAGTTCTCCCACTTAAAAAGATGAGAGAGGCCTGTAATTTTCATCATAGGTATACCTCAACTATGAGAGACAAAATGGGGGGAAAAATCCAGAAAATCACAGTCTGATTTTTAAAGAATTTATTTGCAAATCATGGTGGAAAATAAGTATTTGGTCAATATCAAAAGTTCATCTCAATACTTTGTTATATATCCTTTGTTGGCAATGACAGAGGTCAAACGTTTTCTGTAAGTCTTCACAAGGTTCTCACACACTGTTGCTGGTATTTTGGCCCATTCCTCCATGCAGATCTCCTCTAGAGCAGTGATGTTTTGGGGCTGTCGCTGGGCAACACGGACTTTCAACTCCCTCCAAAGGTTTTCCATGGGGTTGAGATCTGGAGACTGGCTAGGCCACTCCAGGACCTTGAAATGCTTCTTACGAAGCCACTCCTTCGTTGCCCGGGCAGTGTGCTAGGGATCATTGTCATGCTGAAAGACCCAGCCACGTTTCATCTTCAATGCCCTTGCTGATGGAAGGAGGTGTTCACTCCAAATCTCATGATACATGGCCCCATTCATTCTTTCCTTTACACGGATCAGTCGTCCTGGTCCCTTTGCAGAAAAACAGCCCCAAAGCATGATGTTTCCACCCCCATGCTTCACAGTAGGTATGGTGTTCTTTGGATGCAACTCAGCATTCTCTCTCCTCCAAACACGACGAGTTGAGTTTAGACCAAAACGTTCTACTTTGGTTTCATCTGACCATATGACATTCTCCCAATCCTCTTCTGGATCATCCAAATGCTCTCTAGCAAACTTCAGACGGGCCCGGACATGTACTGGCTTAAGCAGGGGGACACATCTGGCACTGCAGGATTTGAGTCCCTGGCAGCATAGTGTGTTACTGATGGTAGCCTTTGTTACTTTGGTCCCAGCTCTCTGCAGGTCATTCACTAGGTCCCCCCATGTGGTTCTGGGATTTTTGCTCACCGTTCTTGTGATCATTTTGACCCCACAGGGTGAGATCTTGCATGGAGCCCCAGATCAAGGGAGATTATCAGTGGTCTTGTATGTCTTCCATTTTCTAATTATTGCTCCCACAGTTGATTTCTTCACACCAAGCTGCTTGCCTATTGCAGATTCAGTCTTCCCAGCCTGGTGCAGGTCTACAATTTTGTTTCTGGTGTCCTTCAACAGCTCTTTGGTCTTGGCCATAGTGGAGTTTGGAGTGTGACTGTTTGAGGTTGTGGACAGGTGTCTTTTATACTGATAACAAGGTCAAACAGGTGCCATTACTACAGGTAATGAGTGGAGGACAGAGGAGCCTCTTAAAGAAGTAGTTACAGGTCTGTGAGAGCCAGACATCTTGCTTGTTTGTAGGTGACCAAATACTTATTTTCCACCATGATTTGCAAATAAATTATTTAAAAATCAGACAATGTGATTTTCTGGATTTTTTTTCTCATTTTGTCTCTCATAGTTGAGGTATACCTATGATGAAAATTACAGGCCTCTCTCATCTTTTTAAGTGGGAGAACTTGCACAATCGGTGGCTGACTAAATACTTTTTTGCCCCATTGTATATAGGCATAACAAACTGAATATGGAGTGAGGATGCGAGTTTGGATTGTAAATGTAGACCTCCAGGTTGTGATGACAGTAAAAACGGTAATTTTTGTATGATTTGTAAAGTCCTCATTTAAGCAAACAAATTGAAAAGTATTATTCCCATCTATGTCCAGGCTGTTCCCATTCTGAATATTACCTGCAAGCTTTAATTTTAATTTTAAATTCACTACAGACTTCTCTGTGCTCCCATCTACTTCCATCTGAGAGCTTGTTTATAATGGAAACTTGAGGAAAGCATACAAAGCTTTTGATGAAAGATTTATACAGTCCTTAATTTCACACCATCCAAGTTGCCACTTTTAGCTCTGGCTTCCGTACAGCAAGAGATTTAATTAGCCACTCCACAGACTTCCCTCCTCCGCTCACCTTGCTCACTTTTCCCACAGATGAAAGTGATGTTATGTATCACATTCCAGAAAATTCTTTGTGGTTGGAAAGCAGGCACAAGGCGTTTAAAAGTAGTTCTGCAGATTAAAAAGAAAAAATGCCATTTAGGAACTGCCAAATAACAGGAATAGACAACCACTCTAACCAAAACACCCCCAAAAAGTGTCTTCCAGAAGCATCCACTTAGAGAACTCTTTCTCTCTCTTTGCCTTTCTAACAGTCCTTTGTTTTCCTTCCACTATCCTGGATTTTTTCTCTCTCCATAGGAGATTGGCTTTACTTTGGGGTCAGGCACACAGCAACGGTGTTGGGATGGGAGGAAAGTATGTGGACATAAAAGGTGCTGTCCCCTCAGCCCACCTTACAGGGTGCCTCAGCAAGGCTGCCCTCACAGCAGCTAATGGGGATTATTTCAGGGCAGCAGTTGGGCTGTCCTTTCTCCTCTTCCTAATATCAGCAGCCACAGCCAAAATCTTGCCAAGAGAACTGCAGGGACTTGTCCAGGCAGTCATTAGGAGTCAAAACTGACTCAAGGGCACGTGCGCACGTGCACACACACACACACACAAAAGGTTTGAACTTGCCAGTCTTGGGCAAGGTGAGAGTCAGGGTAATGGCAGCAGAACAATATGCATGAGACCCTGTGGTTTTTATTTTTAGAATATTACAAACAGTCTTTAAAATTGATTGTATGAAAGCAAAAGGCTTTTTTTTCCCAGTTAAACAACAAAGATCCATCATATACACAGTAATGTGTATCAAAACCCCAGATGGCTGATAGCTGTGAAGCTGGCTAGAGCTATAATGTTAAAATGGAATGAATATTGTTTAATTGCTTATTGTTTATTTTGCTTGTAGACTAGCATAAAACTAATAACATAACGATCAGTCTAAAATAGAAGTAAAAATAAGATACATTGATAGAATAAAGTAAAGTAAAAATAAAAATTATTAGCGTAGAATTACAATGTACAGGAATTAAAACCTGGGAGAGGCCTATAAAATTACAGTCGATAGTCTGAATGCTATAAATAAGTAAGGGAGATAACTATGTTTAAATACTGAGGAGTACTAAGATTTATAAGACACTACAAGAATGGAAAGCTATGCTAACTTATATTGAGCCTAATACTTGCTGAAGCCCTACTAGGATTTGTTGGGATTATAACAGTTATGATCCAACCAACTGCAACAAGGAATTAGCAAGATATTTACAATATTTACAGTATACCAAGGAAGACTTGTCCCAGAGCTAAGATTCTAACAAAAATATGTGGATTGTAGTGTAAGCCCTGAGTGGATGCACAACCCTAATCTACTTGCAGAGCAAACAGTTTCAGGAAGTTTAGGCATCTGATCCGAAGCAACTGGATTCATAAAGGCAAAGGTAAAGCATATCTCTAAGTTATGATCAGTATCTAGATACTGGTTTATGCATGCTAATTACATTTTTATGAAGCACCCCAACTATTATTGTATGTAGAAAGCACTGCAGAAAGTAGCATATGTATGTCTACAGCCAAAATCACCTGTTCACAAGGAAGATATTCACAAGAAAGAAGGAACAAGCAGACCCTCCTAAAAATCACAGCTAGGTTGTATTTCTTAGAGTCAGTTCATGTATTAAATGGTTTGTGTAAATACATACAGCTTTGGCTACTGTATATAGAACCAGTTTTGAATATTAAATCTGTGAACTCTACTGATACGAAATTTTTAAAAATTGAATGCAAAAAACTAGCAGTTTCAACTATAGTCAGCTCTTCAACATTGTTGATGTTGTGTGAATATTGACGTTTGGAATATTTCAAGTTAGCACAGAAGTTAGAAAATGTCATGGCAGGAACTACTTTATTCCAGTTTTCATAGATTTAATAGTATCTGCTATTTCCTGAATATTAAATGTGCAGCTTGATAAGCAACTAAATCATGAGTTCCCTTCAGAAGAATTAGTTACAACCATAATCATTGGTAAATGCAACTCTGTTATTAAATTATCTAACTAAAAATACTTTTCTGATTCACATTTTTCTTCCACAACAAATTTTGAGAACCTATTGATCAGCGTTACTACCCCTCTAGTAGATTTTGCATTATTGTATTACTAACATACATCACTGTGTTTTCAGAATTTTCATACCAGAAGTCCAGAAGATTTAGTTTTTTCTTTGTTTTCTCTTTACTATATAAGTCTGTCCCTCTTCCTCTCTCTCTCTCTGGAGTTTTGTTTTTTATTTTTACTTTGCATTTGTGATGAGGGTATCTCTTCTGCCATTTACTGTAGTTTTTAAGTGTATATTCTTTTTTCTTTTCTATTTGGTGGAATAGAATTTCAATTTTTACTAGCAGCCATATTTCCTAAGATATTAATATAATTGGAAAAAAGTTTTGGAAGATTCTAAAACCACAGTTTGTGTTTTATAAACATGCATACATGAACATTTTATTGATTAGTCCTTTGACCATTTCATCAAAAAATAAAATACCAGCAAAAAAGAGAAATACAATTGAAACTATAATCAATATCAATGTAAATCAAATAATTTCATCACTCCTGTAATCAGCTCCAATCTGTGCTAAGTGATCTTTCCTTTGTGTTATTTTATATCAAAAAAGAGGCAATCCTAATGACCAGCAAGCTGGCTTAATGCAGTAAATGGGACAATTTAACCTTAGTCTCCCAAAAATTCTAAAATTTTATGTGGGATTCCAGTAGATCAGTCCTTTCTACATCATGCCATTAACATTCAAGTAACATATGAGCAGTATCTTCAGTGGCATATGCATAATCCTTCCTGATAAGGAACTCTATAAAACCTCCCAAGCTTAACCATAGATTCAAACTGTTCGGATCTTGCTCTGGTAAAAGCTTGTCTATGGTGTTGAGGTTTTTAAACAGACATTTTAAGCATATTATGAAGATTGATACTGGTCATTTCCAAGAAAAATAGAATGATTTGAAACATCTTTTTTTTTTAAATCAGCATTCCCCTTGATATTATCTGGGCTCTTAAGACTTGGCTGTTCCAGCAAGTTTTGGGGCCTGAAGGATTGTTCTTATTTCTCCTGGGGACTGTGTATATGATTGTTCCTTGACACAGGGAAAATTTACAGCCACATTGTTGTATCCTAGTTTTAAATATATTACTGTTTTGGAGGAGATCTGTAAGCTGGCCAGAGTCAGGCCTGATTAGAGTAGCATGTGGGCATAATAAAATGTAAGAACCGCTGTACTCAGTCCTCAATGAATGCAACTCTCATCGAAACCAATGCATGTTCAGAGACAAGTAGATTTGTTGAGAAAACAGTAGTACACAGCTCTAAGGCACAAAGAAATAGCTGGAACTAAATTCCCACAGTTAAACCCCAATTTAAAGTCCTTGTATTACCCCCCTCCCCCTCAATCACCGAATCCTTCCTGCGCAGGTTGTCGGGGCTCTCAGATTTCCTCTGTTGCTATGCCTTTAGTTCCTGAAGATTCGGAAATGGCTCATTGGGGCCTAGCAGTCCTCGCTCTGACCCCCCCCCCCATCTGCTGGAATGGCAGAACCACAGCAAACAAAGCAGTTGTGCAAAGGAGTGGTCGCGAGGATTCTGGCATAAAGTAATAACTAAGTTGAAGTTTTAAAGAATGCTAAATATGTATCTTTTGATCTTATGATTGTTTAGTTTAACAAAGGATACCCTTTCAAATGCATTGGACAACTCAGAATGTTTAAAAAGGACTGGATGTGAACTTCAGTAAAGCAGGAATGTAAAATAATGGAGGGGACCCAAATGCATGTGCTTTAGTCCTTCCAATGATTGTCCTGGTTTGGTTTAATATTGTTAAGTTTGTCAATATGGAACTGGGAAGGGAAAGGTTAAATATGTTAATGTAATGTTGGATTGTATATCCAAAATTTGGAACAAGTTGAAGCATGAAGAACTATGGATTTACTAAGCATACACTATAGCTAAAATCATGGCTTTACTTCACTCTGCTAGACCAGATTTCAAATTTTGGTCGGATGATATGTATTCACTTTCCAGCTATGAACTGATTCCATATTGACATAGAGGAAAGATTGATCAATATTTTACTGTGTGGTCAATTTATTAAAACTGAATAATTACTTAGTTTTTGACTCCTGGCGAGTGCTTGGATGAGTCCCTGCAGTTTTTGTGGCAAGATTTCAGAAGTGGCTTGACATTGCCTCCTTCCTAGGGCTGAGACAGAGTAACTGCCCCAAGGTCACCCAGCTGGCTTTATGCCTAAGGCAGGACTAGAACTCATGGTCTCCCGGTTTCTAGCCTGATGCCTTAACCACTATACCAAACTGGCTCTCTATATACTAGAGCCATCTCTATTTCATCCATGTTTCTGAGGAATATTCCAGTTCTTGAACTATATATGGGAGCTGCAGGGCCTAAATCTTCTACCTGTGTCAAGCCCTATCAGCTTGATTTCAATCCCAAGAGGACAACACAGTTAGATGGCTAGCATCCTTGGTGCTCACCTCTAGGTGAATCAGCTTGCTGTTTACCCACATTCATTACAGAGGCCATACTGAAGAACTGGTGACCTACCTGTAACTGAGATGTTTTTTAGTATGGTAATCTGTGAGTTCACACAATATTTCTCCTTCAGAAATTCCTCTTGATCTCAGTGGTCACTGAATATAGGTCAAGCTGAGGTCAGAGGGCTGCGCAGAAAATATTGTGTAGAAACAGTCCAAGAGTCCAGATAATAGGTACAGGAAAAGAAAAAGTCCCAATATAAGAAAAACTCTTCTATGTAGGGGTTGCCTGCCTCACCTGTGGGTGAGAGCCAGGATGGGTGGAGGGCCTGGAATGCACCACTGGAACAACATACCTGTGACGCCATCCCCAAGAGCAGCCATTCCTGTCTCCCATCTTATCTCCTCCTGCCTGTCAGCACCAAGATGTTATAGTCTGCCTCCAACTCTCCAGAGACCTCCCTTCTCCCCTGCTCATGTTGGTCCCCTTCCAAATCCATGGGCCCCCCAACCATACTAACAAACCAGCCACCCTCTCCAAGGTGATCAGTAAACCCAGGCTACTTTTGCAGCAGCACTCACCACCTACAGTCAGCAACCAAAAGATGATTCAACCCTTGGTTCAAATGAGAGAAGAGACACCTAGAGGATTCCTGGAGGATGATGAGGAGCAAATTTGATAGAACACAGGCTAGCACCAGTATTAGAGCCTACCTTGTGGTGGTGAGGGCGACAAAATGTCAGTACTTCTCTGGCTATATTGCATCCATGGCTAACTGTCCAGTGGCCTTGTTTAGAGTGACCTGATCCCTCCTGGGAGGGAGTGATCCAGGGATCCATCTGCAAAATCCTTTTTTAGGGAAGGTTGTAGAGGAGGTGATTGCACTGCAGTATAGAGGACCCCTGAAGAAGTGCATTATTTGGACCCCTTTCAAGTCAGGGTTCAGGCCTGGGAATGGGACTGAGATGGCATTGATCACACTCTTGGATGACTTTTTTGCACATCCATCCTTGCTGCTTTTGACCTCTCAGTGGCTTTCAATCCCATCAGTCATGGTATTCTTCTGGACTGGCTTTGGGAGTTGGGAGTGGGCAGCACTGGTTCTTCTCCTTCCTCCGGGCTTGGTTTCATTTGGTATTAATGGAGGAGAGAGGTCCAGCCCATGACCCTTTCTTTGTGAGGTGCTGCAAGGCTAAGTACTTCCTTCCCTCCCATTTAACCTCTACATAAACCTGCAGGGTGGGGTCATCTGACGATTTGGGGTGAGGTATCATCGGTATGCTGATGATACTCCACTTTATATTTCCACCTCAGGTGCTCTGAGCAATGCCATGGAATGTCTTGGTGTCTGGAGGCTATGAGGGCCTGCTGGCCTTCTGCAAGGCCTTGAAAACTTCTTTTTTTTTTTTTTGGGCCCAAGCCTGGGGGCCCAAATGTGTGACAGAGCCCGTCTCCTGGTTAGTTAATGTTTGTTTTACAACACCCAGCTGCTATGTGTTTTTATTTTTTGTATTGTATGTATTTTTTGTATTGTATGTATTTTATTTATTTTTATTGTAAGACGCCCAGAGTCATGTATGTGAGATGGGGCAGCTATGTAAATCAATTAAATAAACAAACAAACAAACTGAGTCAGCGTCCAAGAATGTTTGAATGTTCAGGGCTGGGTTCAAAGCAACTGGCTACAGACACCCGTAAAGTATGCATATTGTTTTCAGTGCAAGCAGAGAGCTTTATATAAAAGGCTTCTAGCTTTCATCTCAATTCAGTTGGTAGGCATATAATTCATTCAGAAAGCAGGGAGTAACAGCGAGATCATTAGTTCCAAGAAATTTTTTCTTACCTTTTCACACTTCTGTGTGAAAGTCATTTGACTCTCTACCTGGCTACCTAGCTGTCTCTAACAGCTGCCAGGATGTCTGCAACAAGCTGAGATTTTTTTTCAAAATGAGAAAGCATGCATCATGATATCACAGTGCAAGTTCCATCCTTTACAAACTTGTGTACAGTATCATAGTGCAAGAATGAAAGGGGCATCACAATACATGTTTGACACTGCCTGCAGCTTGTCCCCTCCATGGGCACTCATCATAGTCACTCCTTCAAGCTTAGAGGTTACAGAATCTGGGGCTGCAGGTCCTGTGATTACAGAATCCTTTTCTTCTCTGCTTGACGTTGGGTCCTGGATCAATTAATTCATTGGCTTCCAAGGCCCCTTCAGTTCCTCATCATCATACAAGTCTTCCACAAGTCTTATAACAAATAATAGAGCTTTGTTATATTCATTTTCCTAGCATGTATGACTGTATTAGGAAGGTAAGTTAAATATATAATAGACATATAATTCCTCCCGATTTCATGATACTTCCTATGTTGCTTCCTCCTCCCAAGACTCCTTTGCTGATTCTGATATAAAGCAGACCTAAACTCAGATTAGACTGCATTCCCACTTATTAGAAATCGGGGAACATGCCTAAATTTGTATTATAAGATTTGCTGCTTTGCTTCACAAAATCCTGAGATCTGTAGTTACGTGAAAACCTCTAAGGATTAGTTGGAAAATCCCCTGCAGTTTTGCTAAGCTTCATTTTTTAGGAGTCTTTAGATAAGCCATGAGAGTTTAGAAGATTATTAAAATACTTGGCAGAATACTTCTTTTAATCTATTTGGGATCAATTGATCTTGAGGCAATTGCTTATTTAGTTCCTTTTTTTTTTCCTTTTTAATTAAAGATATGTGCAGATAGTATTAGAACTTGGCTGATTTGTTTTGTTTTTTTTCTTTTATAGATAATTCTTGTAAGTTCTTCCCACAATGACCTGGACCAGAGTCTTTTTATTAGTACAGATGAAGGTGCTACTTTTCAAAAGCAGCCCATTAGTTTTTTTGTGGAAACACTGATATTTCATCCAAAGCAGGAAGATAAGGTGCTTGCCTACACCAAGGAGGGACAGGTAAATAACTAAAAAATGTTGTGTGGCTTTGCTTTTGATATTTCTGAAATGTGTTTTGGACAGTTTGGAGGAACAGTATGAAGTAAATATTAAATGATTTTACAATGGAAAAGAATATAATCGATATAGAAAAGCTTTTAAAAATAGGTTATATCACATCTGCATGCATATCCCTTTCCAGTTGTCACAGATGAATTGTCACATATACTGTATAATTAAATCATATTTTAAATGACATTAGATTTAACATCTAGCGACAATGATTTGCGCTTGTACATCATTAGTTGATCCTGCATTTACTGAGTGATAGATTTGTGTATGTGAACCAGCCTCTGTGCTCTGTGATTGTTTATAGGGATCCAAATACTGTTTCATGTTTTCTTAATACTGAAATGAACCTGTATTAGAAATCTATAACAGACGCATGAGCTGTCGGCCCTTTTGGCTCTCCAAGACTCCTTCAGCATTCAGTACTAATTTGCCAATGCTTTATTCCTTGGCCAAAAAGATTATGCATAAGAATATGTAAAGTAAGGTTTAAATACATTTTAAATATTTTAAGATATGGAAGAACCAGGTGGGTAATGGCTAAGATGTTAGACTAAGTTCAAGTCCATCCTCAGTCATGAAAATTCACTAAGTGACTTTGAGCCATTCACTGTCTCTCCACTCTACCTCACAAGTTATTGAAGGGAAAAGTTGGAAGAGTCCCTTGTTTAACACCTTGTACTCTTGGAGGAAATAATAATATGTTTTGTCCTTCCTTTTCATTTTAAGCTCTATGCATCTCTTGATTTGGGAATAAAATGGACTCACGTACAAGATCACGTATCAAAAGATCATATTTATTGGTAAGAGGCATATTCTTACTATTCAGAATTACATGAAAAGAACACTTATAGAGAAAAGTGATCTTATTCAGTCTTTGAAGGTACTCTACCCAACACTAATACATAATATTTATAACCCCCTCACTAGTATTCATAGCAGGTGAGAAAGTTTAAAAGGCAGACTTACCATGATAGGGAAAATATCTTCCATTCTTTCTGCTTTACGTAAATAATATATGCTTAATCTTCCATTCATTAGGTTTTGCTGAAAGATTTCTCACCATATCCCATTCTAGAATGTGGCCCTCAGAAAATCACATTCTTTGCTTCAGAGTACCTGCACTGTGAAATAGGACTAAATTTTAGAAGGTCGCTCTTTTGGCGTTGAAGATTTTTACGCCAAGAATTTGTTGAAATGCCAGTTATTAAATCAAATATATATTTGCCAGAGCTTTTACCTTCTGATTTGCCAGACTGCTCCCTGGTCCACATTGGGAATTCACATTGGGCTGTATTTTTTAAAATGAAATATTGTTAACTCTTACTTATATACAAATGTTTTTGTAGCTTGTTTTTCAAGTAGGTGTTATATCATAACTGGTATTTAAATGGTTAAATTATCTCTGTAGTTGAATCCTACAGAGTTTGTCAGGAGTTCTCTCAACACCATGATTAATCTCCTGCTGATGCCTTAATGAACATGTGCTTTGATACCCTTGGTTGTTCAGAGCCCATATTTTAGTAATCTAAATTACAACTGGGAGTCTGTGCCCCTCCAGATGTTGCTGGACTACAATTCCCAGGAGGCCCAACCAGTATGGTGTACAGCTAAATAAGTTGGAAGTTACAATTCACCAATATTGCAATCCTTGTTCCCAACCAGCCTGCCAGTCTGATGATAGCAAGTTGCAGAGGATTACTTTCACTGGAAGGAATGTAGGAGACTGTAGTTTTTCCTGTCTTCCCAGAGAAACTTTTAAAAAATACTGTGTTCCTCTTGCAATAGCAGTGAGAATGCAGGAGTTTTGCCCACCCCACACCTTTCATTGGGAGGAAAACAGAACTTCTCTAGACAATTGGCATGCTTCAGGGGGTTCTTTCTTGGGAAAAACAAAATGTGGATATGTTGCCTTTCCACTTAGTGAAAAAAAATCTATGTTTGTATGTATGAGAAAGGTTTTTTTTTAAGTATTTGCATGTGATACAGTGAGTTGCATGTTTGTCTATAGGCTCTTCCTCATGTCTGTGAAAATGTGGTTTCCTCTTGCCCTTGAGTTGGGAGGAAAGTATCTATATACTACCAAAACTCTTAGTGTTTGTCTGTTTGTAACCTTCAATAGGGCGAAAGTGCATCATAGGGCAACAATTTTTGAATCAATGTATATCAAATGGGCTAACTTAAAAAATCTGTCCAAAATCTAGGACCCATTACTCCTGTGGGACTGAAATTTGGCAAAGGTGTGGCTGCTTCAGCGCCACTGCACCTTCTGACTACACTTCCTAGAAACCTTGCATGGCGCAAGGGAAGATGGGAGGGGCATATCCCTGCCTTCTTTCCCACCTCCCTCTGGCCCCTGCACCCAATTGGCTGAGGGCAAGGCCCAATGGGTGAGCAGCAATTGGCTACTTTGGAACCAAGGCTGAAATTTGATATCTCTTAACAGTGGTAGGTGGTGAGGGAAGATGAGGGAGTGACTCGGATGCCTGCTGGTGAGGTAGGGCTGGCTGCGGGATGCCAGTGTTGATGGGTGAGTCCTCTTCCTCCTTGGAGGGAGGGGGGCCTTGGAGATACGCCAAGATGGGGAGCGAGGGTGCAGTTTTTCTTGCAGTCCCCGACACCCTTTGTTCCCGCTCCCCCCAGCCAAGTGGCAGGCAGTCTGCGGGTCAGCCGAGGAAGAGGTGGAGGGATTTCTGACATTCCCTGCCAGCTTCCTACAAGCAAAGTAAATGGGGAAGCCAGCAGGAAGTCGGAAGTCGCTCCCGCTCCCAATGCTTTTTTGCCCGCCCGTGGTCATTCTGCTTCTCTGTTTAGGTAAGGAAATATCTCTGAAAGGATGACCCGGTGGGATATGGGTTGCCTAGTGTTGCTACTAAAGATACTGCTCCCACAGCCTACACTTACTGCATCTCTGCAATGGAGCTGCTCATTGCATTCCTGTGTTCTCTATAATGTGGGATAGTTTCAGGGCAGGGATTGGTGGAACCCCTGCTGTCTTTCTTCCTCCCACCCAGCATCATCCACCTCTTAGAAGAAGAGTTTTGTTGACATTAATCATGATGATTGATCCAGGCTACTGGATCATTAAAATAGTGGACTAGTGGACTAAAATCTTTAAAATAGCGGACCAAGACAAGGGAGGCCTGAAAACAAATCTTGACTCAGATTTCCAATTCAACAGGTAACCTTGAAGCAGTCACCCTCTCTAACTTACACGTCACCGGGTTCTTGTATATATAACAAGTTGCCCTAAATTCCTGGAAGAAGGACAACATAACAATGAAATTAAATAATGAATTTAGCTATAATCATAAATTAGCATATTTTGTAAATTTATCTAATCCTTTGATTTAAATCATCTGAGTTTCTAAGATAATATTTGTAAATGCCATTCAAATATTCAGCAGGCTGCACTCTGAAGTAGATTGGGAAGATCTCCTAAAGGATCCCTCCTTATATAACCAGGCAGTGAAATGGCAGAGAAATGTAAAGTGATAGATACTGAGAAAGGTTCACTGGCTTCACATATGAACTGACTATGATTTCTTAGGGGAGAGGTTTGCAGTCCTGTAGGTATTCACTGAAACTAATAATATTATATTTGAATATATAGAATGGTGTGGAAAACCTTTTGCTATCCAGGGTTATATACCTAAGCTGTCTATTCAGAATCTTCTAAAAATTCCAGATGGCCTTAACTGGAGCCTAGCCCACTGTGCATACCATGCAAGCCTACACATAACTGCCACTGATCTCCTTCTGTGGGTATTTGATTGCCACAGCAATAGGACGTTCTTTCTTATAGCTTGTCAGTTGCTCCAGAATTTTTCCACTTTGCTTACTTTATTTTGTATTACTTACTTTACTTATCATTTTTCTTGTACATGAAGGAGTCGAGGACCTAAGTCACCATCCTTCCTTTCTTTTGGCTCCGTGTCATGATCTTAAAGACCCTGTTTTCCAAATGCCAGCATTGTTGTAGCAAAGATCCTCCTTCAGATGGAATATAATCTTTGTTTTTTGTTCTCAGTAGGCTTTCTTACCAGCTCAGTGTATTCATTTACTGTATCGTTTGTAGACAACACTTTGGGAGCAAGTGGACTCTGTATGCTTTTGGCTATGTTTGCCACTTTAAAGGAGTTTCTGGATGACAATTTGAAGAAAGGATTTATTTGCTCTTCCTCCTCTCCAGCATCTGCATATATTTTTCATACCCAAGAAGGGTAATTCCTAGAAGGCAGTTCATGTCTATATACTATATACTATATAATTGGACATGTCTCAGAAGTTGAGTGGGGCCTCTTATGCCTTATATCAAGCATATTTCAGATCTTCATCTCCTACTGGGAATTCTTATGATTCTGCAGTATTAGCCTAGCATAGGGGAAACCCTCAATACTGATCCAGATCATCTGTTTTCCTTTGGCCAATCTCAGTAAAGGTAGTTCTAGTCTTTCTGTGGAGTTGATTTCCTGGAATTATGGAATGATCTTAAAGAACTTATTAAGGATAAACGTAAAAAGACACTGCCAAAAATGAAGAAAGAGAAGAAAGCAAACTGAATATCAGAACAAATTGCCAAGAAGAGGAGCCAAAGCTAAGAAAGACAAAAATCTCAGAAAAGAAGTTAACAAAGAGTTTCAGAGAGCTGTTAGAATAAACAAGAAGCAATATTGCAACATCTGTAAAGACAATAAAGATGGAAACAGACATGGAAAAACAAGGAAAACCTTAAAAAAGATTTCTGAACACAGAAGGTGGTTCCAGCCTTGAATTGGTATGCCAAAGGACTCCATAGATAGATAATAATTGAATCAAAGGAGATCAAACAAAAATGGGAGAAGTATACTGAAATACTGTACAGTAAAGACGTCAACATCCAAGATTCCTTAGAAGATATTCCCTACTTACAAGAATCTCTAATACTAAGAAGATGCTAGTATTAGATCAGCACTCTGGTCATTACCAAGTCGGAAGGCTATAGGAACTGTTGGATTACCCACTGAAATATGGCAAGTAACAGAAGAAGAAACAGTAAAGGTTCTAACCAAGCTGTGCTAGCAGTGGCCAAGAAATGGAAGAGGCCAATCTACAATCCTATACCAAAAAAGAGTGTACAAACTATTGTACAATATCGTTAATTTAACATGCTAGGAAAATAATACTTAGGATCATCCAATGCAGATTAGAGCTCCACATGGAAAAAGAGATGCCAGATGTTCAAGCTGGCTTTAGAAAAGGCTGAGGAACATGAAACATTATTGCTGATGCACACTGGATAATTGAGAAATCCAAAGAATATAAAAAAGAACTCATTATGTGCTTCATTGATTATAGAAAGGCCTTTGATTGTGTTGATCATGTCAAGCTGTGGAATGTGCTCAGAAAAATGGGAATCTCAGAATATCTTATTGTCCTCATGCGAAACCTATATACAGGTCAGGTCAGGTCAGGAAGCTACAGTATGTCCCAAAAGAAAAGCCTCTGGTTTCAGTTGTATATTAATCTTTAACATCTTCTGAATTAATGTGTAATTGAGTCCAAAATTTTCTAGCTTTTTTGCATGTCCACCAAGCATGGTAAAACCATTATACATTCTAGACAATTTTTATGGTGACATATACCAACAGTACATCTTTTTATAAAAATTCTCTTTAAGATTATACCATAGTGTAAATGTCAATCTTTTCAGCCACACATTCTCCCACTGTTTCATTTATATATTGTAACCAAACTTTTTAGACACTTTATCATACATTCTTTCACCTGTTCTTCTTCTGTTTCCAATTTCAATAGAAGTTTATACATTTTAGCAATAACATGTTCATCTTTGTACACAGTTCTGTTTCAAACTCAGTCTTACAATGCTCAAAACCAAAAGTTCTTTATCTACTTTAAATCTTTCTAGTATTTGTACATAAGAAAACCTTTGACAAGTGTATCCTTCAGTCGCCAGGTCTTCTCTTGATTTTACTTTGCATTCTTCTTGAGAAAATTCTAATATGTCACAGTAAGATAGCCATTTGTGTTTACTTATCATTTCTCTTCTATAAAATGCTTCTTGTGCTGAGAGCCACAGAGGTATTTTTGGGCACAACCTGGGTTTATATCTGTTCCATATTCTTAGTATGCCATGTCTAACAAAATGATTCTTAAAATATACATTAAGCTTAGCTTTGTCATACCATAAATATCCATGCCACCCAAATTTCAAGTCATGTCCTTCTAGCTCCAAAAGCCTTCTGTTTCTCAGCAATATTTCATCCAAACTATATCTTTCTGCCATTGTTTAATTGGCACATCAGTTGTCAAAATGGGTACTGTCTGAAACAAAAATAACATTCCGGGCAAAACATTCATCTTAATCACAGAAATTCTCCCCAGCAATGGCAGTTGTATTTTCTCCCATCTTAACATATCCTTTTAAACTTCATTCCATGTCTTAACATAATTATTTTGAAATAACATACAATTCATATTTTTATATTAATATCTAAGGATTTTACCTTCTTCTCAATCTTAAAACCCATTTTATTCATCAATTCTGTTTGATCTTGTATCTTCATATTTTTTGTCAACATCTTTGTCTTCTGTTTGTTAATCTTGAAGCCTGCCAATCCACCAAATTCTTTTAGTTTTCCCATTAATATTTCAATTCCCTTTAAAGGATCTTTCAAAACCAGCACCAAATCATCTGCAAAAGCTCTTAACTTATACATTTCTTTTTTAATATTTAATCCCACAATCTTCTCGTCCTGTCTTATGTCTCTATTCAAAATTTTAAGGGCCAAAGTAAACAGAAGAGGAGTCAGCAGTCCTGCCTTGTTTCTTTTTGTATCTCACATGGTTTTGTTAAATGTCCATTAACAATAATTTGTTCCTTCTGTGAAGTATAAATCAACTTTACCCATTTTATAAAATTCTCTCCAAAATTCATATCATCCAAAACTTTAAATAAGGAAGTCCAGTTCAAATTGTCAAAAGCTTTCTCTGCATCTAAAAAAATTAATGCTGCTTGTTTTTCATTATGCTGTTCCAAATATTCTAGAATATCCAGATCAATAACAGGTGGAAAAAAGTCATGGAACTTTATTTTTATACATGATAACTGCAGTGAGACTATTATATGCACAAAGTTGGAAAGATTCAGCCTAACCCACAATAGAGGAATGGATGGTTAAGATGATGGGACTTGCTGAGAAGGCTAAATTGACAGCTTTGATCAGAGAAAAGACATTATCTAAGTTAAATGCTGACTGAAAACCCCTTATACACTTTTTGCATGAAACAGAAAAAAATGAAATTATGATATGTAGTTTTGATGATTAGAAAAAAAGTAGATTTTAGAAAAAATGTAAGTCATGCTTCATACTTTATATTTTCTTACTTTTTTTTCCTTCACTTTTGGCTTAGTCTTTTTCTTCTCTTTTCTTCTTTCTTTTCTTTATTCTAAATATTAGTTCTTGTTAGTTTTTATCTTTCTTTTTTAAAATTTTAATAAAGATATAGAGATATGGAATATAAATAAAAAGAAAGAAAGAAAGAAAGAAAGAAAGAAAGAAAGAAAGAAAGAAAGAAAGAAAGAAAGAAAGAAAGAAAGAAAGAAAGCAAGCCAGCCAGCCAGCCAGCCAGCCAGCCAGCCAGCCAGCCACAGTATGGACAGAACATAGTGAAACAGATCAGCTCCAGGCTGGCAAAGGCAAGGCTGTATACTCTCCCTTTATTTATTCAACCTGCATGCTGAATATATATTAAGGGAACCTGGACTGGAAGAAGGTGAATGTAGCTTTAAAATTGGAAGGAGAAACACCTGGACTGTGCTGATGCAACTACCCTGATAGCTGAAAACACAAAGGGTCTGTAAGCCCTAGTAATAAAAGTCAAGGAGCACAGTGAAAAAATGAGGCTAAAATTAAATATAAAGAAGTCCAAACTAATGACAACAGGTAGAATGACCTGCCCTGCCTTAGAATTGACAATGAAGATATTAAAGTGGTGGATTGCTCCTGCCTTTTAGGATCAACCATCAACAGTAAAGGAACAACCAGTCAAGAAATATGCCACAGACTAGCACTTGGTGGAGCAGCCATGAAGGTCTTGGAAAAGATATTCAAATGCTGTGATGTGTCTGTCTACAAAGATCAGAATCATGCAAGCCATGATATTCCCTGTAACACTCTATGGAATCGAAAGTTGGACTTTGAAGAAGCAAGATAGGAAGCTATTGATGCTCTTGAACTTTGGAGTTGAAGAAAACTCCTGAGGATACCATGGACAGCTAAGAAAACAGACAAATGGATCATAGAACAAAACAATCCAGAATTCTCACTCAAGGCACAGATGTCAAATTATCCTGCTTTGGACACATTATGCTAAGACCTAGCTCTCTGGAGAAGGCTCTAGTGCTAGTAAAGGAGGAAGAAAAGAAGAGGATGACCAGCAGCAAGGTGGTTAGACTCAGTTTCAGTAGCGATAAGTGCACCATTGGGATAGTTGAAGGACCAGGTTAGGCACAGATCATCATGGAGAAAATCTATGTAGTCGCTAAAAGTTGACAACAACTTGATGGCATGTTTTTTTTTTTTATAAATGTTTTTTTATTTTTACAACAAACACAAAACATACATGAACAAACAAAAACATAAAAAGGCATAAAAAAAGTATCTTCCATTTTATACCGTGTGTCAACCAGTTACCAACTCGTTGGTGCCCCTTTCATAATCTTAAATTCTCATATCATCTATTCAAAATATACTTGTATACTTATCAATAAACAATTATTAATCATTCATAGCTAATCTATAGAATCATTTATTACAAAAAATTTTAACTTTCAATAGGATTAGTAATACATTTTCATCTATCGATTATATGTGTATATATATAATAGTTAATATCAAATTTCTATTATAAAATTTCCTAATCCATTACATTACTATATTTTCTCATCTAATCATTAATAAAAACAAATCCTGTGTCATATAAAATTACTTATCTTCTTACTCTAATATCAAATCTCAATTTAACTCATCTCTGCACATTCCATAATTTTCAATAACTTCCTCCTGCATAAGTACTTTTTAATTTTTCAAATTCTTAAAAGTTACAGTTCTAACCAGTATCAGTTACAGTATCAGTTACGGTTCTAACCAGGTTACAGTTCTAACCAGATTCTTCACTACATGTTTCAACAAAAATGTCTCTAGTTTAAAATCTATATGTTACTATATTCAACCATGTATAAATTTTAGTCTAATCTCTTAAGACATTTACAATCAAATACAATTTTTAACTATACATCTCAGATTTATACTTTATTCCAGCGCTTGCATAATTTTGAGTTCACCCTTTTCATTCAATATCCCAAAATATCTAGCTGTTTATTCCTTTTTCTATGTTATTGGATAAGAGAAAGCAATAATAAATGTCCTTTCAAACATTCTGCTTTTTAAAGCTTCTGTCAGTTCCATCATTGTTGTATTCCCCTCGTTTTTTCTTTAAACATCTGAAGTAGTTTCTTTCAATGTTGTTTTACTTCTTCTTTTTGTGCATTCTCTTAATACGATTTTCCATTATAATCTTGTATAATCTTTTTCTCACCCTCAGTGCCAAGAACAAGTCTGTCCCTCTTCATTTATCAGTTGACTAACCCTTTTAATTCTCAGTTTATAGGCCTCACAATAATTCTGTTTAATGCTTCTGATTTCTTGTACTATTTCTTCCTTTTCCATTGATCCCGTTTTATGTTTAATTAAGTCCATTTTAGCTTTAATATCTTTTTTCTTTTTTTTTTTGCGGGAATTTCTGCAGCTCTTCTTCCAGTTTTTTATAGTCATCCTCGATAGTTTAAAGATCTTTTTCTACATTGTGTTTCTCGTATAGTCTATTGTCTTGATAAACCTTCATTGAGTCAAAGGATTCTTTATCTTTGTTCTTGCCAAAAATAAGAGAAAAAAAGAAGCAAAAGGAGAAAAAGAAAAGAAAAATAAAAAAAAAGGAGAGGAGGGGAGAGACTAAGTCTCTTTAAAAAAAATCCAACTGGGAGGGGGGAATGGAGAGCAAAGCAGAGCTTCTAGCAGAAAAAAGAGCTACTGCCACTAATCAAGGCTCTTGTGACTAGCTCAAACTTTCCATCTTGATATTTTCAAAATCGCTTTCAACTCCACTTTCTTGTTTATAGTTACGGATGGCACCTGTATAAACATGCACATCCCACTATCTTTTTAGAAAGCACAGAGTCCTTGAGCATGCGTCACAATGGAAGGAAAAAAGCACTAAGTCGCGCCTCTAGATGGCAGTGCAACTTTCTTTCATTTACTTTCTCTTAACTCCACTTTCCCCATTTCAAAATCAAAAAGTATAAATTTCTTATAACAATAAAGAAATCTTAGTCAAAAAAAAGGCTTAAAATAAAGAATTATTGAATATTAAAAAGAAAAAGCCAATCCAGTTAAAAATATATTTTTTTAAAAGAAAAACATCTTGTCAATTCCACTAAAAAGGGAAAGTTGAAAAGAAATTTTTTTTTTCCCCCTTCTTTTTTTATAAGGTTCAATCTCGCCGCTTAATCCACTTTTCTTCACTTTTAAAAATCTCTTTAAGTTACTTAAGGTGTTCTCTAAGAATAGTTGAATAATAAAAGTCCATCTCACCCAGTTGACACCCCTCTCTTCCTTCTTCCTTTGGAGCTGTCCCAGCTTTCGCAGCCATTTTTGGCTGGCTCTCCTCCGCCGGCTTCAAGAGCTTCTCCCGGGATCAATCTGGAACTTGCGGCGTCCCTGAGATCCGCGGGACGCGCCCTTTACGATCACCATCTCTTCGGGACGGCTTAGGTCCGTCGGGACCGTCCAGGGGAGGAGATATCAGCTGCGATCCTGGGAGCCCAGGATCGCCCGCCGTATCGCCGCGACGCCAGCTCCGCCCTCAACTTGATGGCATGTTATTGTACCTAGAGTTCTTCAAGTGAACTCAGACAACCAGCTCTGCAGCCCAGTCTGGTGTTAGGTCACCTTAGTGTTCTTCTCAGGATCTGAGGGGTTTTAGCAGGAGCTCTACCTAATCAGATGTAGTACACATAGAGGGCCAAGAAAATCTGTAAGCTTTAGAAGTTTCTGAACCAGTTCTGCACAGATGCATAACTCATGTCCGTGAATTCACAGATGGCACTCAGAGAAGTCCAGTTACTAATAACCAGTTGTGTATCCTTCCCCACACTGTTCAACTTACTTTATGCTGAATATGAGACAGAATATGAGGTTGAAATTAGAGATATGGTCCATTAGTTTTATAACTGATTCCATGGCAATGACTTTCAGAAGATAGTCATGTTAGCCTCTTGCCGCAAATATAACAGAGTTGTGGCACCTTAAGAGTGAATGGATTATCACATAAACATTTGTTCATCTGTGGATATTTCTGTGGCAATGAATGTACCATCACTAGTAAAATACACGTTTCTAATAGAGAGTGATTTTTAATATATTTTTATGGAGCATTTTACAAGTGACAAAGATAATTGAAGATTACTAAAGAGAAAAGCTGTGAAGATGTTAAAATTGAGACAGGTATTTTGTTAGCTCAGTAGTATAATTTGTATAGAAGTATGAGTGAATAGAAGCAAAGATGAATATTATATTCCCGAGCCATTTATAATTTCAAGATGGTACAAAATTTATCTCAAACACACCAAAATAGTCAGTTATTTCTGCATTTGTACATTTTTGCTTCTTCAGTTACTTAGTAAAAGAGATTTGATTTCCATCCACTGATTCTTTGGCAGCATAGATAATGGTTGAAGTATTCCAAAATTTGTAGGTTTTCTCTGTTCACTGAAAATAGAAGGGAAAGTTTAACACCTGTCAGTCTAGTCCATCTGTTGAAGTGAGTAGAGAAATTCTATTCTATTTAATTTATTCTATTTAATGTTACCTAACATTAAATAATTTTGTTTCTAGGCAGCTTCTTGATTCCATAATCTATAAGTACAGATCCTTGGTTTTTTACTTGATTAGTACATTTAAAATTTTGTGTGACAAAAAGTAATGTCAATCACTAAAGTATTGGACTGATAAGTACTGAATAAAGAATTCAATTTTGGTATTGTGTGCAGTATCAAAAGAGCAGAGTGGTTACAATATAAACTGGCACTTGAGACAGAAATATCAGAAGAAAAAATCTGGTTAAAAATACAATAATAAATTAAACATATTGTGTTGAGTAAGTTATTTTCTGTCTCTATAAGTAACTAAAAGTGCCAGAAAATATTACTTTCATGCTAATTAGAGCAGACTGTTTATTCAATACACTAAAAAAAGAAATCCTCTGTAGAAACAGTACCAACATCATGTTTCAAATTAGCTGTCTCATTGTAGTCATGAATAATGCTGCTTGATTAAAGGGTAATTCATTCATAAGCCAATACTGTGAATTTGAGATCTTGACTCCATTAGTATGTTTGGGTAAACTTTTTAGCAATTTCCTAAGTATAGTGAAATAAGACAGATGTGAGATAATTCATGAGGGTCTTTTTTAGTGCATGTGAATTTGAGTTGTTTTGAGGCTACAATTAGTTTCTTTTTTTAAAAAAAATACAGTGCATCAGTAAAATCTAGAAAATGAAACAGCATAAAGAATAACAAATAAATCATCAAAACAGAAAAGCTACATAGGAAAAAGAAAGGAAAGGCATAAATTTAGATGTATAAGTACATGTAATCTTAAGGAATTTAAGGAGAGATACAATATTTAAACATCCATATTTAATATTTCTTTCCAGAAAGAAATTTCCGTAAACATAATTTATTACAAATTACTTTGTTAACATAACTAAAATGTTATTTTATTTACCACACTTTTCAATACCTCTTATTCAAAGGGAAATTTCCAGTGTTTTCCAGTAGTTACTTCACAGTTTGTTTTGTTTATGAGGCAGATCAATGAACTCCCTTGACAGAGATATAAAAATGAATGTTTTGTTAGGGGCAGCAGTTGGAAAAATGATTTGGCTAGATAGCTGAATATTATGTATATCAGAATGTTTAAGATCTGAATTTATAGATATTGAAATCAGCTGTTTTTTTGGGAAGTAGTAAAAACTCAATCAAAATATTTTGTGTACTTTTAGGTATAGTGTGGTCTCAATGCTGTAATTGAAACCAGTTTTGGTGACCATATAGTCTTCAATCTTACAATACCATTTGTCATATGAGATGAGAGCAAATCTTCTCAGAGTATCTATCTATCTATCTATCTATCTATCTATCTATCTATCTATCTATCGGCAGAACTTGATAGGAAATAGTATTAAAGATTAGTGTTTATTTGCTCAACACTTCAGTTTTGCTGGGGTAGGTAGGAACATGGAAATGTAATTAACTGCATTTTAATGAACAGCGCTCATAGTGGTGTACAATATTGGTGGCAATGGTGATATGCTGTAGTTTTCTCAAATAAAGTGGTTTTTAATGAAACTGCCCTTATCTAACATGGTAAAGGGAGTATCAACTTGAAATTGATCCTCTCTAAGATCTGCCTGCAAGGAAAGATAGTACTTTAGAGATAATAAACAGTAGCTTAAATTGAATTTGGTATTTATTATGTGTTAGAAATGATTTTATGCTAAATCTACATCATGTTATAGTTTTAAAAAGTTTGATTAGAGGATAGGATATTGGACTTAAAATATCAGGAGTTCAAATCCTTGCACAACCATGAAGTTGACTTTGGCTTCAGAGATCACTGTTAAATTAAAAGAGGATAATTTTACATGGACTGTGGCAAGGTTCTGAGAAATAAATCAGGAAATAAATATTTTGAGAACAAAGGGTATCTTCTTGGATAATATGAGTAAAAAACATTCCTACATTGCATTAGTTTTTCTGAAACTATTTCTGCACTCCTTTTTTGAGAGATTCTAATAATAAAGCAAAGAAAACAAAGTCTGTTTTCTATAAATGCTACAGAATCGGGAGTAGTTAAGTATAGATTATTAAGTTTATTGCCCCCAAAGCTGTAGTTTTTCTTTGATAATGGCAATTTTATTATTCTTGCAGGGCTGTTGATAGAATTGATGAAGACCCTAATTTGGTTCATATGGAAGTCCAGGATCCAAATGGAGGTACTCATTAGGATATTGCAGTTGTTTCCTGTTTTGAACATTTTGGGTTAAATTCAAAGAAAATTTAACCAAAAATTTCTGGTTAAGTTCACAAAAATTGGGACATGTACTCAGCAACTCTATCTCATCTCTTTTTCTCATTTTTATGTGTGGTGTACTGTTGTCAGTGTGAAAAGTCTTTCATGTTTGCTTTAGTCTAAATCATGATTCCTTATGTAATAAATAAAATGTATTGGTGTGAGGGTCAGAGTTCTACGTTTAGGCCTTCTTTGACTTTCTGAGGCACTGTCTCAGTTATAGAGGAAAGAAAAGGAAGGGTATAATTAGTTTGATGATGTTTAAACAATAGTTTATTGTTTAATAAATTTATAATATTGATCAAGTTAATTAGTATCACAAATTATGAAAAAGTAACAAGTAGTCCAACCAAGAAAGGTTCAACTCCCATTTTTATCTGCTTTTTAAGATTGAAAAGTTAATTTTTTAATAAGTGAAATAAGTGTGCTCACAATGCCATAATTTAAAAAAAAACACAATGTGTGGTAGAAAAATATAAGTTAGTATTATTAGAAAATAAGCCCAACAACATTATAGTTAAGTGAGCTAATAATGTAGATACAAAGGGCAAACAAGATTTTGTACAAAACGAAGAATAAAGGGGAGATAAACTGAATCAATGCACATGTAACTTTTTATTTGTAATTTTTTAGATTGCTGCATTCCGTGTAATGTGAGTACCTTAGCTAATCAGTGTGTACCACAAGTTTGCTTGTGTTGTGCATGTGTAAACATTAATAAAAGACTGTTCACTGAGGTATTGACATCTATTCCTGTGGGAAAGATTCAGTGATCACTATTAAAGAACCTAATAAAGAAAACTGTCACTTTATTTAATTGTATACTTTAATTGGGTAAAGGAATACATTTTTCCACAACATTTTGGTGTGAGCAGTGGGATAGAAACAGTCATTTGAATGAAATAGTATATTTGAGTGAAACAGGAACTGGGGGCCCATGGATCATTTTGTCCTTACCCCTTGCCCTCATGTCTTCCTCATCCTTCTCCAATTGAAGCTGGTAGGGAGAAAGTACAGGTAAGCCAGCAAAAAGAGATATCCAGGTTTGCTTCTGACAGACCCAACCCTTTCCCCCATGTTGGGTGAGCCTGTGACAGGGACTCCCCAGTAGGTTTTTAACCAGGTCACCAGTATTCCTAAACCCCAGTATGGGGTTCAGAAGCAAGAATGTAAAATATTTGGTGGACAATGGAATGGGTGAGCAGAGGAGGTCCAACTGAGGCAGTTCCCAAACATGGGAACTTTTGATTTAGATAAGAAAAAATTCGGTAAGAAAAAAAAAGAGTATATTGAGGAGTGGTTGTGTATGTAAAAACTAAAAGTTCCATCTACGTGTTTTCAGCCTACAGGTAAAATAAACATTTTAATTGATATGAGGAAAAGTCTAAAAAATTGCATGAATCAAAACATAATGACAAATTGAAAACCTAATTTAAAGAGCTGAAAACTAACTACATACGTGAAGTTTATTTTAGTTAGAATGACGAACTTTTCAACTAAGAGGAATCTCAAATGTGGAATCTTGAGGACTCTCAAGGGAAAAAACTTATTTTATTATTATGTAAAAATAATGTAATAGAAATCAAATTTTATTTTTTGAATTAAGGAAAGCAAAACTGCTGTGCTTCATTTTTAAAATGTCCATCACTGCCAGCTAGTATGAAGTGGACAGTTTTTGATTTATGCAGGAATGCAGACATTTTGTTTTCCCTGGAAAGTTGAAGTGCATCTAAGTCAAATCCAAAACCAGAGAAAGAGAGAAATAACCTGAGCCTGTGTCAGAGTGTCTTAGGGTCCTGCTTCCTATACCCCCGTTCCACCCAATTGCTATTAGTAGAAATCTTCAGTATCAAAATAATCAATGTATTACAAGCAGCAGTTACAAAATTCATTAATTACCATGAATAAATTGTTCACTAAATTGGACAACCTACTTTAATGAAGTATTTTACAAACTCAGGGAATTGCAAACAGTTTTTAGTGTCTATAAACATTATATTTAGGTACTAAAATAAAAAACAAATGATCAAATATTCACAAAAATGCTTTATTAAAGTAATTAATGATAAAGCTTAATCAGGCAGCCTTTAATAACTTGAATGGCTATTTCCTTGCTCTCATTTTGCCAATTATTAATTAAATTATGGAGCTTAATTTAAGCTTATTTCCTGCTACAACTATATAGGTAGTCCTTGTTTAGCAACTACAACTGGAACCGGCAACTCACTTGTTAAGTGAAGCTGTCGCTAAGTGAAACCATGACTGTGCTTATCTTACTTCAGCTTTGCTTTGCTTTCCAGACTTGCGAAAGTAGTAAATGTGAGGATTAGTCCTAAAGTTACTTTTTCATTACTGTTGTAACTGCGAATGGTCGCTAAATGAGGCAGTTACTAAATGAAGATTACCTGTAATAGGATAATTACATTTTTCTTGGCCTGCAGTAGCTCTTCAAGAAGTAGTAGTCAGAGAAATACTGTTTCTTGTATTATATTGTAAAGGCATTGGATAACTTGTGTCATTCTGTGAATAACGATACTACCGTATTTTTCCGACTATAAGACAATACTTTTTTCTAAAATCCTTACCCTAAAAACTGAAGGGCGTCTTATTCAAGGAAGTCAGCCGAGAATCGCGGTTGCAAAACTGCCAAACTTTGTTTCTGCGGAGAGGCTTCTTTCTATTGCTAGCCTCCAATCACGAGTGAAATAGCTTGTCTCCCAAACAGACTTCCTCCAATCACGAACCTGATGTAACTGATGTCAGCTGATGCTGAACAAACCAATTAGAGGAAGGCTGTTTGCAGAGACAAGCTATCTGTAGTTTCACTCATGCTTGAATGGAATCAGTTATGCAAAAGAGCCTGGAAATAGAGCTGCAGAGGGACGGTTTGGACCTCCTCCCACCGAGTGTATCAGGTAAATGTTAACTAATTACTAAATAAAAATGTGTTCTGCACTATCTTTAAAATACTGATTTTTAAATTTTGGGCTAGAAAAGTGGGGGTCGTCTTGTACATGGGGGCGTCTTATTGTCGGAAAAATACGGTATATAGAAGATTGTATTTAAATCAGATAGATTTAAATAATGATTTATTCATTATTAAACATCTTTGTTTTATGAGAAAGATATTCCTTTCTTCTGTTGATATGATGGAATCATTGTGAATATACTGTAGCATGTGAATTGCTTATTTAGTATTACTAAGTGTGTGCACTAATAAAAATGGAACAGTAAAATTAATATCTCCCTATTTTTGATGAGCTGCATTAAATTAACAATGCAAGCCTAACTACACATATTTTTTTAGTTATGAGAATTTCAGTAGTATCTTGAGAAGTCCATCCAAAACTATGACAGAAAAGACAATCTTTAAGGAAAATAATGATTACTGTCAGATTTTTTAAACTGAAGATTCTCATGTTCAGAAGCATTTCCATCAGCATTTCCCAAGCAGCAATAATTTGCATAATGATGCTTCCTTCAGGTATCTAAGCCTTGCATTTTTTTGCCACACTGTTTATATTTTGTCACTGGCTTAGCCACAAACATCAGAGCTTCATTAATATATTTCCAAATGGAGTCTCTCTTTCTATTTTTTATCAATGCCCTGATCAGCCAATAGAAGGTATGCTTCAGGACCAGAAGCTTACTTCTCAAATTATCAGGATTTGCAGGGAAGTCTCTTACTCACTTTTTGTTTCATTTTTTATTCCTTCCCCCATGCATAACATTTATATCCAAACTTGCCCTTAGTGCCCAATTCTACTCTCTCACTTTATATTCGATGTTCATTAACTTCCTTGTCTTTACATTTTTAGAGAAAGATCAACTACCAGATTTATTCTTATCTGTCACCTCCACATTAGCAAGTAGAATAGAATTAGAAATAACATTTGATTATGGTTATTATTTGCTGTTATGTTCATAATTTGAGCTATATTCATTTTAAGAAAACATATGAAAAATGTTTTAAATTCTGGTTTAAAATCTATTTTACATTTTAAAAAGTTATTCATCTGGGCTGCAAGCAAATTTGACTTTTCAATTTTAGTTTCTAAGTTATACTGGCTCACATCCTATTCTAAAATTTTGTGCTGTTCCCAACAAGTGTATTTGACATATCTGTTCTGTAACTGACATATCCACTGAATATCCCAAATTGAACATGGCCCTGTCTCTTCAAAGTTGTTCTCAATGTTTTGTTCTAATTTTGTAGCATTTTGTTCCACAAATCTAGAGTTTTGCATTGCAACCCACAAGTGAGAACTGACAAGTCCATTAAGGGATTTTACTGAATACTTTAGTACTCCATTAAATACCCTAAAATTCACATAGTCCTATTAGAAGATTATAAATTATGTGAAATTCTGGTATTTGTGAATTACATGTGTCTAGGTTTTGACAAAAATACCTTCTCAAAAATCTTCCCTGTGTGGATGGCTTTTAGGGCAAGGCAGACCCACCTGAAACACTAAGCTCTGTAGCCCTGCCCCTCCCTCCCCCAACCGTTCTTTCACTTCTCCTGCAATTTCCTTTGCAACTGGAATCAAACTTTTTAAACCTCATCCCTTCTCCCAGGAGTAGCTCATTTTGGCTTAGCAGCAACAAATACGGAATTCCTCTTTTTGAGAGAGTAAAAGCAGCTGTCAAGGAAAACAGATCAACACTAGGTGATAAGAGTAAACTTTCTGAATCATTCAATTTTTATTCTGGCAAATTATGTTAGTGTTTCTTTATTTGCATTTATCTATTTTTTTAGGTTTTTACTACATGGCCTGCCAGTTTCAGAATTGTTCTGAAAAATCACTGAAATCTCCCTTCAATGGTAGGATTGACAAGAATTCCTTGACAGTTCAGGATGACTACATATTCCTTCAGGTAAGATTGTTAATTTATTTTGTTAATGATTATATAACTTTCAGTACAAATCTATGCTTATTTACTTATGAAGCTTATTAACAAGGAAATAAATGCAGCCTCAGGGATGTACTACAAAAATTATCATAATAAAATGTTGAAGTCTCTCTTAATCTCCAATTGACAAGTTATTTTCTAGCCTGAGTTGCCATTTAAAAGCTAATTGTTGATGTTGGTTTCATTTTTCCATGTGGCTTCTAAAAATGAAACTGACAACTTCAACAGTGAACTGTCTCTGCTGCTGCATAATTTGCATCATCCTTAGTTTGCAGGTAAATTATTCATGTTAAATTTCATACCAAAAGACAAACAGCTTTGATTATATCAGACAGTTGATTAACTAGATAACTACTTTCAAGTCTGTCTAGCGCAGGCTTGATAACTTTCTGTCCGTAGACTTCATTTTTGCCCCCCCAAGTTAACAAATGAGTCCTCCCACTCCCACTCCCAAAATAATGTTTAAAGTACAACCACCCAAGCTGTTAAAAGGTTAACTACCCATAGCCTGATAGGTATTATTTTCCCACCCTCACTCAAGAAGAATTTCTGCAGATGACCAAGATTGTTTTAGGGCCCCTTGTATGTGCGCTCTCTCTATATCCCGTGTTTCTAATTAAATAAATCATTATTATATACATTGTTTACCGTTTCTTTTTTTTTCACAGATAAAATTGTACTCCCCCCTTTTTTTCACAGGTGTCCTCAGGAAACCAAACAAAATACTATGTTTCTTATCGTCGGAATGAATTTATACAGATGAAATTGCCAAAGTATGCGTTAGCCAAGGTAATTACTCACAAAATCCATTATTCTTCCTTCTTTGCTAGACTAGAAGAGATTTACTGAAATTGCTTATTGGATAATATATTTCTATTTGTACTTCATTCTTCAAGAGATTCTATAGCTTCCATACTTGTATTTTAGTTTTTTTGCACTTAAACACTCAAGTATAACCTATAGTAGAATGTCCTTATGTGCTAACTCTTAGGTAGGTATTTGCCTGCACGCAGATAGGGCTGCAGATGGAGAAGGAAAATGCAGGTACCCATGAAAACCCCATTTGCAGAGTTCCGCTGCTTTTGGCATCTCAGAAGTCTTGAGGTTCTGGGCTCTGGAGCAGGTTGGCTATCAGTGCAAGGCTGGCTGCCTGCCTGCCTGGCTGCCTGTTGTCCAGGGAATGGCACCAGCTCACTGCCTGAGCTTGCAGAGCAAGGTCTCTTGGTGCCGCTGAAGCTTGGACTGAGAGGGAGCTCCGGTCATGTGGTGCTCCTGCTCAGCTCGTACTGGGCAGTGCCAAGCAATCTTTGCTGCTGCAATGAAGCTCAGGCCGCAAGCTGATGCAGTACTCCTCACAAGTTGCAAACTTAGAGTTTTGGTGATTGGTGACTAAATTTATTATTATTTAGTTTTAAAATGTAGTATTATCTATGTTTTGCTGTATTTTTATTTTATTTTCTTAAATATTATCCGACTGCATTTTAATCTGGTTCGGGCCACACTCAGAAGTGTTGTGGGCACATGCAACCTGTGGGCCACGTATTTGACACCTCTGCAGTAAACCATTATTAGCTTAGCTTGTTACGTGAAGAACCCTAAGGGAATCTTTGTACATGTGACATATGGATCTGTAATTAGGACTATAAACACCTTGGACCATGGTAACTTTGCCTGTAGCAACTCCAAACCATGGATAGAGTGGTAACTGCATCCAGCTGAATCTACTAAAATTTCCATTAAGACGCTAAGCTTGCAAAAATGTAAACAACCAGGTATATGGGTTGTTTGAGGTGAAACTTGTGTACTACATGTGTCCCATCCCACTCTAATCCTACTTATGAGCAAATAGATGCCTACATCTGGCTGACCTTATGTGGAATATATTCTCATACAGTATTCCTTTTGAGGAGTAATATGTTCTCCATGAGTTATGTTTGAGTTATCCACATTTTAAAAGTAATATTTGGGGACATTTCTCTGAGCAGTCCTGCAAACTGAAGCAAGATAGTATTTCAAAGATCTACCTGAATTTTTGCATTCCAGCCACACATACACAATCCTCTCCTGTTTATATATTCAACAAATAGTATATAAAATTGGCTGGTGTGGGTCTTCCGGGCTGTGTGGGCACAGAGAGAACTGCTCCTGTCTGTGCTCCTGCACTCTGAAGATGCCGGTCACAGGTGCTGGCGAAACGTTAGGAAACAAAACTTCAAGAACACGGCCACACAGCCCGGAAGACCCACACCAGCCATCGTATGCCGGCCGTGAAAGCCTTCGACAATACAGTATATAAAATTCATTTATATTTAAAGCAGTGCCTAAGGAGCAGGCATCAGTACTATCAAATTCATATTGAGGCACTGTTTGTGAAAAGTTGCACTACCATATTGGGCTGTTCATACTCTGAGTATGATTCAAAAGAAGTACTTAAGACCTTGTATAAATTCACCTGTCTGCTACTCATTAAAGCAGCTGAGTCCTTTTTCAAGCTTCTGCATACACCTGGAAAAGTTGCTGTGGCTTTATGGAGTCAGTTGATTAAAGCAACTCTTAAATACAGCAGCATTTTTTTTTTGCAAGCTTGCACTTGAAAAACTGATTGTAGAAAGCTCTATTACTATTCTTTTTCTGTCCCAAATAATACTGGGTTGCTTTTGGGAGATGGGAATCATGGTATATTTTCATTGGCACTAGGCAGCTCTAGGTTATAAATCTGGTGATTTTTTTTTCTTTTCTCACTTCAGGATTTGCAGATTATCAGCACTGATGAGAGCCAGGTGTTTATAGCTATCCAGGAATGGTATCAGATTGACACATATAACCTCTATCAGTCTGACCCACAGGGCATCTCCTATTCCATTGCATTAGAGAATGTCAGGAGTACCAAGCAACCCGAGGAGAATGTATTAATAGATATTTTGGAGGTAAATGGCTTTTGTTTTTAAAACCACTATTTTACTAACTATACTAAAATTTCTTCAGCCTCTTTGACTTTTGGTTTAAATATTTTGAACTGGAAACATTTTTCCTGTTTTCCTAAAAAGGAATGTTCCTGGCAGTATACTTATTTGAGTACTATAGATAGAAATGTGGGGTATAAATTATAAAAATAAATAAAAGATAAAGTATTCTTCTTTGTTTTATGTATATTTTTGACAACTGAGGCTGTGTTGTCATTAATTAACTCCCTTTCTGAGACATAATATTATGACTTGTTAAGAAAATTGTTCAGTCTACAAATTCTCTTAGTCAGTGTACACATATATCTGCCTAAATATCTAGTTCAATCCCACTTACGGGGCAACATGCATGTCAAACACATTATATATATGTAATGTATATATATATATATATACACACACACACACATACCCTCAATCTAGACATATGTAGCCCATTAATTACTGCACATAATCAAAATGTTGGCCTATCTCCCTTTCAAAGAGAGGGGTGTGAAGTACACTTTCACATTTGAAGGGGCCTCCAGCAAAGTAGAATTTGACACACAGATAGAAAACTCTAGAAGTGACTCTAGAAGGGACCCCATCCCTTTCTTTTCATTCCCTAGCACCTTCTGCCCTTTCTCAGCGATGTGCCACCTCAGAGTGCCCAAGAATATCTGTCTGAAGCAATAGTCTTTTCTTTTTAGATAAACTGTTGGAATGGGAAGATGTTTCACCTCTACAGGGAGTTAATTTGGTTTATGACAGGTTTGTTGTATTTGGCCAATCAGATGACTAGCCCTGTACAGTCATGGATCTCAAAGGGATTAGCTCTCAACATGAAATCTCAATATTTATAGGATAAGAGTTTAATAGCACACAAATTGGAAAACCAAGAAGCACACCTAAACAAATATGACTAAAAATATTAACTTAACCAATGGCTTAATTACTATGTCTAACTAGAACCTATCAATCTCTTTTCAACAACCAAGAGTTGAACACCTCCAACTGATGCCTCCTTCAAAATTGTTCCTTATCTTTCTGTTGGGAAGAGAAATTTTTAACCCCTTAGTGGTCTGCCGCTGTATACCACAACACGATTTACTTACATTGCAGTTAACAATCTAAAATTTGGTATAATGTATGTTCAGCACAGCTTCAGAGTAATTTACCCATACAAGGAAAACAGATTTCTAGTTTAGAAAAGTGGGGTTTTTATTCTGGTTGGGAAGGGCTGTGACTGCATGGACAATCAAATGAAAATGAATTTCAAAAAGTTTTATCCAGATCAGCGTTCCTCAATCGACAGTACATATACCAATAAACAGGAAAGAGCCTGTAAAAGAGAAGGTGGGCAGAGCTGCCCGTTCTTGATATGGGTACTGAGGCAGAGAATTTCTTGGAGTGTGGAATTAGAGCAGCCTCTGAAAGGCTAGGGCTTAGGAATCAAAACACAACTAAAGGAACAATCACTCTCTTTGTTTGGGTGTATTTTGGAGGAGGAGGTGCAATAAGGGAAGATTGCTCCCACATCAGCAAATGCTGCTTCAGCTCCAGTTAGCTCTTGTTGTTATAATGAGATCAACAGAATTCTTGCAATGTTTATGTGCTTAAAGCTTCCCATAACTAATACATATGTTGACAGGTATTCTGTTAGAAAGGTGCCCTTTTAAGGGGGAAAATGGTAGGGAGCCTTCTGTTTCTGTCTTGGTCAGATCCAAGTTTTTGACAGAGTGATTAAAATACAAAAGGTTGAGATCTTCTAGATAACTGCCAAGTAAATAGTTTCAAGCTATTGACATGCTCATTTTTCTGTTAGTAGCAAAGGAGACTTAATATGTTGAATAGATATTTGAAGGTTGTTTATTAACTTGGCCACATTTTATATTTATAACATAGGTTAAAGGTGTCAAAGGAGTGTTTTTGGCCAATCAGAAAATAAATGGAAAAGTTACCACTCTTATAACGTTCAATAAAGGCCGTAACTGGGATTATCTAATGCCTCCAGCTACTGATATGAATGGTAAACCAACTGACTGCAAACCAGTGAGTATTTCCTCCCTGCTCTTAAAATGGCAACAAAAAACTGTGTCTACTTGCCTTTTATAGACTTCATATGACTCTAATGTTTGCAGTGGTTTTGTATGGCTTTAGTAAGGTGTATCGTCTATGAATTTGGAGATCATGGGTATAGAATAAATGAACATTTTAATGCATTAATCAAACTAAACATTTAGCAAATTCAGATTTTTTAGTATTTCAGATGTTAATGCTCTCCCATGAAACAATTCATTGCACACCACATATAACAGCCAGGAAGGAGGTCAGTGTTCAGCTCTTTTCCTGGACATCTACATTTTCTTAGATGTGGAAACTTTTTGCACGTAAGTATTATTCTGGAGTTGATTAACTTCTGGGTTCGATCCTCAACTTACTTATAAACTTTGATTAATAGAGAGCATGTATTATACTTGTTAATGACTCAAAATCTCATCATGATCAATACTGAGATAAATGGCAGTAGATTATAGTACTGATTAAAATCCACACTTGATCTTGGAGTCCCTTAGATAACTGAAAGCCGGTCACTATGCCAAGTTACATCATAGGATTTTGATTATGCTAAAATGTGCTGTTTAGTTCCCTAAGGAAAGAAGGGACATAAGTGTGATAACAAACACAACAATAGTGTTAAGGCCTATAGGAAGGCCTTTACTAGATGGGATACTGCACATTGTGTGCAGTTGTCTTTCACAGTTTCTAAGTTCAAGTCATCAGTTGTGGCTACAACAGTTAGTGCAATTTAAGCAACATATGTTCAAGATAACCAAAGATAGACAGAATTGTTAGTTTTCTAGCATTTGCAAGAGAGAAACTGAGGAAAAAAGAGGCAATTGACCTCAACAGATTTTGGATGGAGCATGTGGAGATGCTGCAACCCAAATTATCGATTTATGGTAATGGAAACTTAGTTTTAAGTCCACACTTAACCCTGGACCTCACCAGGTGACTAGGTAGCTATACTTTTCTGGCCCAAGCTAAATCACAGGATTGGTTGATAAAATGAAGGATGAACTCCATCTACATAGGCTGAAAAAAGGTAGGAAATACAGTAATACAATGAAACCTTAGTTTAGCAGTAAATTTCAGACCAATGGGCGAAATTCTTGTATTTATGACACGACATTTGCATATTGTCATGGTGCAACAGTTTTGGGTAATTATATTATGCAGATGACATAAAATGACATTTGTGCAATAATATTGTGACAGATGAGAGAACTCTCCAATTTAATGGGCAGTTGGGAATAAATAAAGGTTTCACTTGTAGTAGTGGTAGGGAAAGAGAAGAAAGAGGAAGAAGGAAGAACTACTTTTCTGTAGGCAACTTCAGTATAAACAAAAATATTCAGTAACAGAGATGAATTAACTTAATCAGCTTTCCTTGGGGGTATAATAGGTGCTCCCAGATGTGTGTCTGATGTAAGACTGGAAGCAGGCTTGTCAAGCATTAAAACTCAGGCATAGTCTAGAATATTAACAGTTATTTCAAACCCCAGAGGATTACTTTCACTGTTGTTAATGGACAGCAATTGGCAATTGGTTTGCGAACAAAAGCTCATTACCTACATTTCACATCTCAATACTGTATATAAGCCAACTGGGACATCAGGATACCATGACAATGGTTAATGAAAGGATAGCTGATATGAAGCAGTGGAAGGAGCTGGCCTAAGCCTCACACTTCCAATACTGGAACTTCAGTAGGTGATTAAACTATATATCTTGGACTTGGAACATATCTAGCTTGATTCAATTCACACACAAATTAATTGATAAAAATTAAAAGAAAAATTAATTTAAATTAATTTAATTTTTAAAAATTAAAAATTAAAAAAAGAAAAAGAAAAATCATTGTAATTTATTTCAAGGAAAGTGAAAAATGTATTTTTAAGCTTATCAGATCTCATCAATTATAACCATTAACAATATTGAAAAAGTTATACATATCTACTTTATTTAAAATCAAAAGAGTCTCTTTGGCATTATACAGAATCCTCATTTTAAATATGACAGGCTCTCTTTAATTCAGCTTAATCTTGTCAGTATTTTCCCTTTACATCTCTTTGGGAAAAATACAATTAAAGCCCCAAATACCTGGTTTTTGTTAATACAACTAAAGTCCCAAATACCTGAATCATTAGGACAATTAAAGCCTTAAATACCTGAAAGCAATGTAATCAGAGACACTGTGGTCTTGATGAGGTCCTATTAGAATAATCAAGGTAATTAATGCATTTATAAAGCACAGAAATTCTGTTTTGTGATTGTGAGAGTCTGGAATGGTTATTCTTTTGGCATTCGTAAGTGGTGTATTTTAAAAACAGCAAAAGTAGTTTTCAAACAGATTTATATCCCTTTGGAATATACAAGCCCACAAAGTATGTGTATAATTTTAAAGAATACAATTACAGGTAGTCCTCGCTTAGCAACCACATTTGGGACCAGCAACTCCATCACTAAGCTCCACAGTTGCTAAGTGAAACATCACATGACTGCAACGGGCTTATGACCTGACTTCTGCTTCAGTTGTTAAGCAACTCACCACAGTTGTTAAGTGAAACATCACATGACTGCAACTTACGATTTTACTTCCACATTCTCCATTAACTCTGCTTGTTATAAGCCAGTTGGGAAGCATGCAGATGGTGATTACATGAATGTGTGCCAGTTGTGAACCAGCTGAATGGTGATCACCTGACTGTGGGATGCTGCAACAGTTGTAAATGCAAGGATTGGTCACAAAGCTGTTTTTTTTTTTATGCCATCATAACTTCAAATGGTTGCTAAACAAGGCAGTTGGTAAGCGAGGACTACCTGTATGTATTGCATTAAGAAATCATGCAGTATTTTCACATACTGATGGTGTACCTCTGTAGTAATATTTTGTGCTGATGTACTGGTAAAAATTTCAATATAATGTCATTATTACAGTAATAGTAACAGTATATTGTCATTATGTGTTGTTTACTCTTGGTGTGGCTGTTTCCGTAATTAAAGGTAATCCTCCTATTCTGCTAAAAAGAAAATTTTTTCTTCGTTAACTTTATAGCCTGATTGCCACCTTCATCTCCATCTGCGGTGGCCGGACAATCCATATGTGTCAGGGATGGTTCATACTAAGGATACAGCACCAGGACTCATAATGGGAGCAGGTAAAAAAGGAAAGACAACTTAACACTTTGTTTTTGGTGTTCTTCGGTCAAAAAGGTGTATAATAATAATACAATTCTCTGTCACAAATTACCTATCTCTAATAGCTAGTGGTTTCAGTTCCATCTTATCTGCTTATTTCTGTTGTGTGTGAAAGTCTGATCCACAGAGGGAAATAAGTAGCTAAAGCTGACCAAGAGTTTTCCCTCTCTTGTTATGCCTTTACCTCTTTCTATAGGCATCGCTGTGCCAAATGCTATCACCATAATGTTATTTATGATGATAAATGTTTACAAGCAAAGTCAATGGGGAAGCCGGTAGGGAAAGTCGCAAGTTGCTCCAGTAAGTTGCTTGCACCCTCCCCCGCAGTAATAGCTGGCCTCACCATGCTTGCGCCTCAAGCTATGCCTTACCTGCCTGCCAGCCTGCTTGCAAGCCCCCTGGGACTTGCTTAACGACCCACAATCCTCACTTAACAATGGCAACAGGGAGTGCCATCACATGACATTGCGCTTTATGATCATGTCATTCCAGTCCCAATTATCGTCGTTAACCAGGACTACCTGTATAACTGTAATATGAACAAAGTGAAATTTGAAGATACCTCAAGGTATTCTATAGCATAGTTAGTTTTGAGATTACTTGTCAGTGCTTTGATCCACAATACATTATGCTGGATTATATTGATGTAAGGTGATTAAATTCCATTGAAATCATGCAGGCGCACCATTTTGTGAGGAGAGGTTGTTATGAGCTACATGTCAATGTACTAAAATGTACCAGAACCATATGCAGATAGAAAACACAGAAGTAGACGTAGTTAAAGCAAAAAGTGGGTCTATCCAGAATAAAAGCATTTTTTTCTGGAATCCCATCCAGTATTTTTCATAGGTTGATTTCTTCTGTTTCTTTGCTCCCCTTTTGTCCAATCTTTCAACAACTGAGTCCAATTTTAATTTACTTAGCAAAATTCAGTAGCAGCTGAGGAATGGTATTGGGGCATCACAGAAAGTCTTAGAAAATTGTCACAAGGTGTGTTTAGGAGTTCACAGTTATTTGATTGAAAGAAATGGTGTAAAACAGCATTCCAGTTTTCTGTTGATAAAACATAGCGGAAGTATTTTTCCGTCTTGAAAATACCATCAAGAAGTTTTGCAAATATGTGTTATAGCTTCTAATTGCTCTGTATACCAATGCAAAAAGTCCTTTCTCCCCTGCTAAGACAGTGTTTCAAATGTACAAGTGAGAATATTTTTCTGAACTGTGCAACCTCTGCCCAATCCATTTTAAGTTCACTGGCTATCCTTTCTCTGGAATTAAACCAACAGTGTATCTTCAGCAGCCACCAGAGCTAGGACCATATTAGGCATTTTAGCTGCCAGCCCTCACCTCCATTTCCAAATTTATTCATCTCAGAATCCTCTAGGGTGTTTTTTTAAAGATTTACTTCATATCTGCACCCTCCTTCTCCTGTGAGAACTATGAGTATCTAAACTAACGTAATCCCTACTCTCTGCTCCTTGTCAGCAAAGCAAGTTATAAACTGTGTTGTTTGCGTGTCTGCTTGGAAGCATGGTAACATAAAGGGCTCGCAAGAAGCTCATGTTAAATGCAGGCTCAGCACAAGGATATGTGCAGTTTGTAAGCTGCAGACTACATTTTAAACTAACAGATTAATTCTAGCATTGAAGCCTTCATATTAGATACACACATTCTCTCACTGTAGAACACTGTATTGTTTCATGTAACCTTAGAAATACTACTGGTTCTACAGAAGAGACATTGAAACCAATTACGTCACCTTGCATCTGACATAGAGTTCCCTACGTGCAGCTCTAACAACCCTTTCAAGTCCACATTATTTCACATAGACCTTGAATAAGAATGAAAAGTGTGGATGACTGTGTATAAGGGGAAAACATGCTTTTAAGAGCTGAATAAAAAACCTAGTGGAACATCAACTGGCAATCAGCACAAATCAGAACTGCCTAGACCTGTCTTCAGAACAAGTCCACTTCCTTGATGCACCATAAAACTAAACAATTGACACATAAATGCTACAGTATACAGGAAATGTTCAAATTGCCATGCATACCTATATGCTTTTATCTTCTACCCAGAACACAGTACCAAATCTATCATCTACAGCCAGGCTGTATACTACAACTGCATTTGTTCTGGCTCATTTGAGAGAGATGCTCAACTGATGGAATTAAACCAACATTCAGGAGACTGAACTACCCACCCAAGAACATCAATAGACAAATCAATAGAGCTAGATCAATTCCCAGGGAGAATCTATTAAAAGATAGACCACAGAAACAGACAACTGATTGTCACCTACAACTCACAACTCAAACACATTAATAAGCTACAGCCCATACTGCAGAAATAACGCTGTACTTTTTCAAGCACTGGGTGGCAGACCTGTACTTACATACAGACAGCCACCCAACCTGAAGCAGATTCTCACAAGCAACAAGAAACAACAGAATAGTGATGTCAACATGGGAATCAGACCCTGCAACAAACCCAGATGTCTACTTTGCTCTCACATCTATACCAAGAGCACCATCACAGGCCTCAACAAGTACACACACAAAATTAGAGGCACCTTCACATGACCTTCTTCTAATGTGATACATGCCATCATCTGCCAGCAATGCTCCTCTGAATTGTACATCCAACAAATGGAACAAACTTTGTGCAGAAGAATTAATGGTCACAAGTTTGACATTAGGACTCAAAACAAGGACAAAGTAATATCAGAGCATTTCAACCTCCCAGAACACTCCATAGCAGATATCAAAGTGACTATTTTAGAAAACAGCACCACTGAGCGAGAAATAGTTGAACTCACAAACATCAAAAGGTTTCAGGCAGTCTCAGGTCTCAACAAGCACAATAGGTTTTTAACACATAATTAACACATAGTTAATTGTTGTGGAACTTGCAATTTATCTCACAGGTAAACTGCATCTGCATAGCAAACCTCTCTTTCTCTCCCTTTTCCCCTTCCACCTTACCCCACTTTAAATCCTACATCAGTCTAGCCACTCTGCATCTGATGAAGCGAGCTGCAGCTCATGGAAGCTTATGTCTTGTTTAAAAAATTGTTAGAAAAGATGCTACGAAACTTCTTTTTTTGCCACCCTAGGCTAACATGGCTCCCCTTCTACAATATCTACTCATCTTTTCCAGTAACCTAATTTCTTTACATAGGTTGACTAGCTGTCATTTAAACAAAATATTGAAAGTAATCTGCAGTGATTCAGTTGGTGTCAGAACTCTCTCTGCTCCTTTGTGCTTCATTTTACTCTCCTGCACGTGGAACAGGAGTAAAAAAATAAAAACAGATGAAACAGATGAAACCCCACCAGAGATAGAGTGCATAGAGAAGACCTCTGTCCATCTGCCTCTGAGTCCAGCAGGCTTTTAGCCATTCAGAGTAATTGCTGTTGTGAAGGATATAAGAAGGGAGTTGGATCTTTTCCTGCTGGGTCTGGAGAAGAAGGGGGAGTGAAGAAATTGTTTCAGATACTGAGAGAAAAAATCAGATCAGAAAAATAATCTGAAGCAGATTTTTCAACTAATGACTGGAGCAGTACATGCAAATATGAAACTGACAAAGGAACAGATGGCAGAAGCAGTAGGAACATAAACAGTGAATCCAAAGAACTCACAGGCAGGTTCCAGAGTAGTTTTGGTCTGTGTACCTTAGAGGTACACATAGAACCATACCAGAATAAACAGAGCTAGTAATTACTGATAGTGTTAGTTGGTATTGTTGGATGAAGATTCTGATGACAGAAAAAGTCACAGAATAAGTCCTGGTATGTACCACAGCACAATTGCAAGTCTGGTGAAGGCTTATTTTCTTGGGTACCCATAATGTGGCAGACCATGTAAGCATAGAATTTGGGAACATCCTGGATGGCTTGTGTAATAGATTGAATCCTTGATAGCTGCAGTAAGGAAATGTCTGGAGTGGAAGCCAAACAAGGGTCTTTACAGAGCTGATTCAAAGTCTGAAGTAAAAAAATAGACAATGTAGTGGCTTGATGTGCCTGTTCTTAAAGTAAGACCTCGAGTTTGGATACATGACCATCACATGCCTATAGGATAAAGTTCCAGCAATGCATGCAAGGCTATCAACAATGCCCCCCAAAGTAAAGCACTAGCATACAATCTACATTCTAACATGCAATTCACATATCATCTGTAGGAACTGAAATTTAATCCCAGTTTCTGCACCTCTGTGAAATGAACCTCAAAGCTATAAACTAAGAGGAGAAGTCTTGATGAAACACTTCCTGCTTGAATAAAAAATGCTAAGAAAGGACCATAGAAATTTAAAAGGAAAAAAAAATCCAAAAGACAGGCAGCATTAGGAAAAACAACAGTAAAGCCAAGTTACTGTGGAGAGCAGATTGGGCATGCTTCAAAAATTCTTCAGAAGTGCTTTGGGCATCGCACAAGTGCAGCACTTCACTGTGGTTCATTAAAGCGGTTAGACCTAAGCTTGAAAAAAGTTGCAGCTGCTTTAATGAAAGCAGAAAAGTGCTGTGCTTATGTGAGGCCCAAATAACTTTTATCAAACCATTTCCAGCCATAATGGAGAATCCAGCAGGAAAGAATGTAGCGTTAGAAGCAAACTAATTAGCCAATGAACTCCATTCTTCAATTTAGGGAATGTCAGAGAGAGACATATACAGATACACAAAATATGGAACCTTATACTCTATGCAGTTTCTCATTTAAGCAATTGCTAGACTGAGTTCTATCGGCTGTTTTCAACCACTGTTTACAGCTCAATCTAGAAGAAAGAGCTCGTTAAAAGCTTAACTTCTCATAGGGCTAATTGTGTGTGTTATATTTGACTTTTTAGATTTTTAACACTGCAGTCTGATACATATTTACCTGGGAGTTTAGTCTCATTGAACTGGACAGGGCTTACATTTGAGTTGAGATGCGTGTATGTGTGTGTGTGTAATCCTCCACTGAGAGAACTGTACAATCATCCAGGGATATTTTAAGATAGCATTTTTACCTTGCCTTTGGTTATCAAATTCTCTAAAGGGATGGCGTTTAAAACAACATAGTTATTACAAGTTTGGGAGAAGGGTGATAAAACAAAACAGAAGCTTGTAGTGCTTGAGGGACTGGAAATAATGAAGCGGACTCTCTGATTTGCAAAACAATATGTGATCATGGATTTATTAGTGCTTAAATAAACTCTTTATTTTGCAAACACAGCTGTCCCTCTGGAAATAATATTTAAGCTCTTGTTTAGAAGCTGAGATTATGGGGAAAAGGAAGAAGATCTACTGTAATTTTTCTAGGATAACAGAAGTGCTATAATCTCACTCCAAAAATATTCATGAAACAAATGGAAACCATCTCTGCTCTGGAACTGATTTTCCCTTCTCATCTGGGCTAGGTGTCTTTCCAATAGTTTTATGTTTTTATTAGGAAACAAATGATTGCTATGCAATTATTTGGAGGATGGTGTTTTAATTTAATATGGCTAATTCTGGCAGCCTCTCTACTGCATTTCTGGAATTCTGCATTGTGCCTAGTTTCAATTGAAATATATCTTTAAAAAAGACTTTGAAGAGAGAAAATTGCAAATGCAGTAAAAAAAATTCATGTAGTAGGTGATGGAGATACTCCATTACTTCAAACTGAAGTGGGCAATGTGAGATGCTATGAGAGAACATGATATAAAAGTCCCCTAAGTCAATGAAGTGTTGCAAATACACCCCTGAACTTGGGTTAACTCACTACCTAGCCGTGAAGTTCACATACTGCTGTGAACAAGTAGCCATCTTTCAATTTAATTTATGTAGGATTATTGTATTGTTGTTAGCATAAAGTGGAATACCTTTATGTACCCTGCTTATAAATTCCTGGATAAAAATGGGAGGCAAGGCTAATAGATAATACCATAAAATAAAAACGTTGATATGTAATTCTGTTAGTAGTGGCTAGTGGTCATCAGTGCCACTGAGAAAGGAACAAATCCCACATCATTCTTTGGTGAGGGTTATACTTGGGCTGATTGTAGCTTTAAGATAGTCTTCTCCAACTTGGTGGCCTCCAGGTATGTGGAGCTTCAGTTTCCGTAATTCTGGAAGCTGCTGGATGGGAAGTCTAAAGCAGTGTTTCTCAACTTTGACAACTTTAAGATGTGTGGACTTCAACTCCCAGAATTCCCCAGCCAGCAAGGGATTTTCCAGCCATAAGGGTGGGGTGGAGAATGGGAGGTTGTTTCAGAACTAACTACAGTAACCATTTGCAATAGTTTAATAACCCTTATTATACTTTTATTCTCAGGAAATCTGGGTGCCCAGCTTGTGGAATATAAGGAAGAAATGTATATAACATCTGACTGTGGCAAAACATGGAGACAGGTATGGGAATGAAGAGAATAATTTGTATATGAACCCAGTGTGATGGATTTGGTTCATTCTACATCTTTTTATATACAAATGTTATTAAGTAATAGAATCTCACAATCCATAAGCATGCTGTGATTCAGTGAAAAGAAAATATAGAGAGAAACAAGCTTTTCAACAAATAGTCCAGGCTGAATGAAGGTTATTATGTGTGAATCCTAACATGGCCCAGCAGCTTGCTATTCATTATGAGTAGCTTGGTCCTTAATGGTAGCCCAAATCAATTCTAAAAGGTAGAAAGAATGAGTGGATTATTGTATATTAGCAATCATCTTGCCACAACTCTGTGCCCAACAGAATCTGGTTTTGTATCCATGAACAACTAGATTAAGGACATCATATTTTTTATCATTGTATTTTACAGCCATTAGTACTGAGATTTTTTCTTGGAGGCATGATGACAAAATCATTTTTTAAACATTTAGTCAATTGCAATCTAGATCTAAGCATATTTACACAAAATTAATTCCTTTCACATTCAGTAAATATGCAGAAGGCTATAGTCTTGGGAAAGCATGGTGATCCATTATTTTTTTAATTATGGTACTACTTATTTCTTCCTTGAATGATGTTTTAAATGAATGTACTGTTCTTTCCATACCCTCACATTATCACTTGGGATTCCTATATCATATTATCTCTTTCAGTTTTACATACGTTCCCATCATCAGTGCTGTGTCTCTTACCGTTTTCGAGACCTGAAATATTTTATGTTGAAATTTTCATGAAAAGGATATCATTTCCCCACTCCTAAGATTCTATTGTCACTCCATCCTTCAGTTTTCCCAGACTTCAGTGCTTTGCCCCTCTCTTCCAACGAAATCCCCCTCCCAGTATTAGCCTTGGAGCAACAATATGGTAATATGTTTTTTTCTGAAAACCTAATTACTTTGTTGTTCTTTTTCTTTTCCTGGCTTTTAGGTTTTTGAAGAAGAGCATCATATCCTGTATCTGGATCATGGTGGTGTGATTGTGGCCATCAAAGATACATCTATTCCTCTGAAAATACTCAAGTAATTCTACAGTAAAAACTTTCTTTAGTCTACCATGTTTTCAGTACTAAAAATATTCCAACTGAAATGAGTCTTTTTTTTCTTTAAGGGAGTTCTTTACTAATTTAATATTTCCTCCACATTTGCTACTTATATTCATATGTGTAATAAACACACTTGTCCACAGAAATCAGGATACAAAATATAGATAAGGAGGTCATTCTCCCCCCTGCAGACACCTATGAATAGCCATCTACTTGGATGTCTTTAAAAGGAGATTAAATAAATTAGTTGCATATAAAGCTCTCTGTAGCTGTTAATCATAAAATGTTACGCTACCTCCTTAAAAAGTTAAGATGATGTCAAGTGAAGCTATTATTTTCTAGCGCCCTGGCCTATTCATGGAATCTTCTTGGTGTTCCTGACAGTGATGTTTTCCATTAATAATCATCTGGGTTTTCCACTACTTTGGTCTTCTACATGCAATCCATTGAGTAGAAAAGGATAGCTGCAGATAGTTTATGAATAGTAGCACCAGCAGCTGTCCTATCTGGAAACATTCAGTATACTTCTCTTCTAAAATGTTTAGAAGAGGGTTTCCCATTGGCATTGGCATCTAGTTGGCTAATACGCAAGTTACATGCAGCACAAGATAATAATTTGATAATTATTTTGATTCTGACTTTCAAATGTTACTTGCATTGTGATCTACCCGATTACTGTCAAACAGAGCACTATAGTGATCTCATGATCAAATGTTATAAATATGATTATTAATAATAATTTTATTGAGCATTACAATTGAAAAGATAAAAACTAATACAAACTAAGAGAAATAAGTATAAACAATTTTAGTAACTTTTCACCTTCTCTTAAAATACAACGAACGATCTCTTTTTCCCATGTCCCATCTCTTATCTATAAACAAACGCTTAAAACCTTGTCGCTTAGTCCTCTTTTTTTAATAATAATTTTTATTAGAGTTTTCAAATACAAGGATAAAAAACTAATACAAACTAAGAAAATTATAAAGAGTAAAGAAAGAAAAAAGAGAAGTGCAAAGAGATAGAGAGAAAACAAAAGGAAAAGGAAAATATATAAAAGATGACTGCCACCTCCCTCCAGACAAGCATAAACAGTTTCAGTAATTTAATACCTTCTCTAGTATTTCATAAAAAAATTTTCTTCTTCCCATATCTCATCTCTTATCAATAATCAAATTGTAAAAACTCATCTTTCAATCCTAATCAACAAAAGTCCACTTAGGGCTACTAGAAATAATAACATATGTATTTTAACCTTAATCAAAAAAATCAATTTTTTTTCCAAAGTCAGAGAGGGTACACAAGGGTGTGAGGGAGTGCATGAGAGGTGCAGCGTGGGTTGGGGAGGGCATGTGAGGGTGCAAGGGTGTGTGTGAGAAGTACCATGTGGGTCAGAGAGGGTGTACGAGAGACTCCGTGCAGCTCAGGAAGGCTGCAGTACAGGTTGGGGAGGGTGTGAGGGGGTGCTCGAGGGTGCAAGGAAGGTGCGGCGAGAGTTGGGAAGTGTGCCCAGGGGGTGTGAGTGACCAGCGCAGCACAAGCACACAGGGTCTGGGGGAGGGTGCACAGGTAGGGGAGACTTACCCCAGAAACAGGAAAGGTTGCAAATGGCAATCATGTGATTGCGGGGCACTTGGCAACCAGTTGTAAGTGCAAATGAGTTGCCAAGCACCCAGATTACAATCACGTGACCACGGGGGTGCTGGGATGGCCGGAAACCCAAGGACCGATCATAACCACCATTCAAACAGTGCCATTGTAACCTCAAACAGTTGCTGAATGAATGGTTGTAGATCAAGAATTATCTGCAGTGGTTAGCTTTAGAATATTTGGAGTTTAACTACTTTGGACTTTGTGAATTGTATAAGATAATTAAATTATTTAAATAAATGGTAATGATTATTTTATTGCTTCCTTTACAGATTCAGTGTAGATGAAGGTCAAACTTGGAGCACTCATAATTTCACAAGTATCTCAGTGTATGTGGATGGCCTACTTAGTGAACCTGGGGATGAGACATTAGTCATGACGTAAGTACTATTTATTTCACCAACCCACCAGGTACATGGACAAAGTTTAAATGTCAGCAATTAAAAGTGTTTCATTACATTAAGTTAAACAATTGCCCATGTTTTAGGAACACATCCAAGCTTATCACTTTTTGTTAGGGGTGTTTAAATGAAATGAAACCCAATTTAATTGATGACAATTACCGTATTTTTCCAACTATAAGATGATACTTTTTTCTAAAATCCTTACGCTAAAAATTGAAGGGTGTCTTATGCAAGGAAGTAAGCTGAGGAGAGAACCGTGCGGTTGCAAAACTGCCCATACTTTGTGTCTGCAAACAGGCTTCCTCCTATTGCTAGCCTCCAATTATGAGTGAAATAGCTTGACTCTGCAAACAAGCTTCCTCCAATCACGAGCTTCCAATCACGAGTGAAACTGCCCATACTGACTCTGCAAACAGACTTCCTCCAATCACGAGCCTTATGTAACTGACGTCAGCTGATGCTGAACAAACCAACTGGAGGAAGTCTGTTTGCAGAGACAAGCTATCGGCAGTTTCACTCGTGATTGAATGTAATCAGTTATCCAAAAGAGCATGGAAATAAAGCTGCAGAGAGACGGTTTGGACCTCCTCCCGCCGAGTGTATCAGGTAAATGTTACCTAATCACTAAATAAAAATGTGTTCTGCACTATCTTTAAAATATTGATTTTTAAATTTTGGGTTGGAAAAGTGGGGGTTGTCTTGTACATGGGGGCGTCTTATTAACGGAAAAATACAGTAAATGGGAGAGTACTTATGACAAGAAACATTCAGTAGGAGTAGAAGGAATGACTTAGATATATAGATAGTAGATAATTAGATGCCTGGCTAAACGTATGCTATTTCAAAGCTAAGCATGTGTAAGCCAAACTTTGCTGGGAAGTCAGAAGTTCCCCCAAAGATAGGCAAGTGATCATAAATGTTCAAGAAAGCAAAATCCTTGACCACCATCTATCCTCCATTGTTGATTACTATAGGCTCTTCTTTAGTTCTGTTATCCTTAAGTATCGAGACGTAGATCTGCAGGGTCAGTTAACTGCTAATATATAAAGTATGGTATAGAACAGTGTGATTATGAAAATAGTTTGAAAATATAACATACAGGTAGTCCTCGCTTACTGACCGCTTGTTCAGTGACCGTTCAAAGTCACGACAGTACTGAAAAAGAACATTTACGAGTGATCCCTGAAGTTGTGGCCATTGCAGCATCCCTGCAGTCACATGATCATAATTTGGGCATTTGGCAACTGGTGCACATTTATGATGATTGCAGCATCCCACGGTCACAAGTTCACCATTTGTGACTTTCTCAGCTGGCTTCCAACAAGCAAAGTCAATGGGAAAGCTGGCAGGAAGTCACAAGTCATAGTCACATGACATCATGCTTAATGACTGCAGCCAGAACTGATGTTGTAAGTTGGCATGGTTCACTTTATGACCATGTCACTTAGCGATGGAGTTGCTGGTCCCAATTGTAGTCGGTGAGTGAGGACTACCTGTATTTACCACAGATAGCCATAACAGAAGCTATTCCTTATTTTTTAACTGGGATCTCATTTGGATTTTCTCTCTGTAGAGTGTTTGGACACATCAGCTATCAGTCAGACTGGGAGCTAGTGAAGGTAGATTTCCGTCCATCTTTTTCCCAAGAATGCACTGATGAAGACTATGAATCATGGGACCTGACAAATCTGCAGGTGCAACTTCATAGAAAGAAATCACTGTCATATTTGGTGACATTTGCTTGTGTAATACTAAAACATGTTTAGTGTTATGTGCACTAACTGCACTAAGGCTGTAGTTCAGTTAGAAGACAACTGTAGTTTGTCTTTAACTGAACTGGTTAACAAACCAGCACATCAAACTAAAATTTAATGTTGATTTAATATCCACATTCTGAATGAAGTATGATTTGTACAGATCTCAGTTTCTTATATTTGAATGATCTGGAAATTTGTAATATGGTTATTCCACCATGAACAAGAGACAAAGAGAAAGAAGGTCTTCTTTCTCTTTGTCTCTTCTATGCAGGCCTCCACAGCTTATGTATGTATCCCAAAAGATGCAATCTGAACTTTTGTTCCACTGAATTTAGCTTGATTTCTAAGCAGCCAGGCATAGGATTGTACTACATCCATGGAAAGTATTCATTATTACATGAAACAGACTACCCTGATAGAGTAGCTTGGTTTCTAGGACTATGTCTTGTTTATTCCAGGAAATTCATATTCACAGAGGCCATTACAAACCATAATCTTTGATTAATTAAAATCAGAAGTTACCTATGCTAAAGGAATAACTTCCAATCTGAACTTATAGCTCAGATTTATTTAAGAAAGATAATATGGCATGAGCTATCATACAGCATTTTGTTAGATACATGAAGTGGTATCCCGAGTGGTATCCTGAGTATAGAGAGAAGAGTAAAGAAGTAAGAAAAAGATAAGAAGTGAGGTGATGCAAAGCAAAAAAGTGGGGAAAAAGATGTTTCACAGTTAAATGTAGAGTACAATGTTTCCAGTTAACTGAACTTAAAATCAAAACAAGCAAGGGTATGATTTACTCATAATTAATGGCACTGCAAAATGAATAGTGTGAAAGTATGAAAAGAACAACCCATCTTAAGAAGTGGTTATTTCAGATTGGTGTATTGCCCCTTAAATTCTACAACAAAAGATGTTTTCTAGCTCAAATATTTAAAAATACGGCAATGTGTGTTCCTTGATTCAATTTTTAGCTGGTTACATGTTTCAGTATGTATTTTATTAAAAGCAATAAACATAAATACACATTAAATACGTTGTAGATTGTGAATCTACACAGAGCTATTTCTAGCGTAAGCAGTACTGAGCTAGACTCAATATAGGGCATCTTTCGTTCACTTTCAATTAATCTGAAATCTTATCTGATTCTACCAAACAAGTCTAAATATGATTGTGCCTGTTGCTCAACCCATCCTTCTATTCCTTTGACTGCTATATAAAAAAAAACTGGCTAAGATTTGATTGATCTGGAGATAAAGTATTTATTGTGGACTGGGTGTGGATAAACTCAGGTTTCAGCAATCAGTCTCTTAGCCTGTAATCAATGTCAGGCCAGTTAAGACTAATGGATCAAGATATTTTTAAGATACAAAACTCATGGAGAATTTCTTTTTTATATAGCAGTCAAAGGAATAGAAGGATGGGTTGAGCAACAGGCACAATCATATTTAGACTTGTTTGGTAGAATCAGATAAGATTTCAGATTAATTGAAAGTGAACGAAAGATGCCCTATATTGAGTCTGGCTCAGTACTGCTTACGCTAGAAATAGCTCTGTGTAGATTCATACCAGAATGTTTCTCAGTGGAAGTTGCACAGCCCAGGAATTGAGTTTGTGGTCTTCTGTTTACAAAATATAAGATTGGTCATTTTGTTTTAGCCTTTTAATTTGTTTCTCCCTTATAGGCATAGGTCTATAAACATTGCTATATTTTCTATACCAAATGTTAAGATGTGTTATTAAGCTTTCTTACAATAGACATTGTGTGTTTCAGTCTCACAAAACACATCCTTGTAATTGATACAAGAAATGGGAAAAAGGAAGAAATCAATTTGTGTTTAGAAAGATCAGTTCATGCAATCTGCATGTGAAACACTTATTAGATTTTATACCTAAAACTCAATTGACAATTCTTACTGAATTCTGAAAATTAGTCGAATAACATAAGGCTTTAATTTACAAATGTAAAGCGTGTGATTCAGTGTAACACTTTTATCTGGTAGTTATGAGAGCTAACATTTAATATTCAGGGTGACCGTTGCATAATGGGCCAACAGAGAACCTTTCGGAAGAGAAAGAATTCATCATGGTGTATTAAAGGAAAAAACTTTATGTCAGCACTTTCTTCTAAAGTTTGTGAATGTAGTTCTTCTGATTTCTTATGGTAAGTTTTTCTCCCTTCCCCCCTCTCTCTTAATGTGGCTGAGTTGTTAGTGTTATGTATAGACATACTGAAAAATCCATATTTTTTAAACAAAAATTGTATTTTTTTATTTCTTTGAAAGAGAACAGTTATCTCTGCAAAAGAGAAAGGGAGAATAGCCAACATTTCATTATTTATTTTATGACACTTCATGCACCATCTCTCAGTCCCAAAACAATCCCTATGACAGTTCACAAATAGATATTAAACTTTATACAGAACAGTTGAAAAAAACTTCAGTAGAATAACAATGAAAATTTTTATTCAATAGCAATAAACACTAACTTGTTCCACTAAAAAATGACCAGGTTGAGCCAGGGGAATCTCTTTCAGAAGGATATCATTGTGAAGTCATTATTGAAAATGATGACTTCGTGTGCTTGCCCTGCTCACTTCTTAAAGATGGCAAAACTAGAAAACAGGCTTGGGGATATTAATCTGCATGAATATGTGGGATGAGCTACCCCAAAAGTTATTATATCAGCTCAATTTTTAGGACTTTAAAGGTAAAAAAGATTTTAGACCACAATGTTTCTCAGTGGAAGGTGGACAGCCCAGGAATTGCACTTGTGTGTTTCTGTTTGCAAAGTATCAAATCTCTCATTTTGAATTGCGCCTGGAGATGAATTTTTAAGCAATGCAGAAACTCCAATTCTCTTGGAGTATACTCTGTGCTCATGATATTTTCTCTTCCATTTCATCAATAAAGCATTCTTTATCCTTTCACCTCTTGCATATTACATTTTATTAAATCTAATGCAATGAACTGATAAAAATCCTACTCACTTAAAACATATATTCAGTTTTCAAAGGTGGCAATATCTAGAGAAAAAGATCCCACATAGCTTGAATTACTATATATGCCTATATCTCTATATTAAGAATCTGCCTTGGCTGGGAATAGGACCTTGTGGACCATGAGAGAGCTGGGTGGCTGCCAGCACAGCTGCTGGTAGCAGGTTTATTACAGTGGCCACCGAGGCTGATTGCCAGAAGCATCTGCCCCCCTTGAGTCTGCTGTTTGGAGATAGCCTGAGGAACTTTATGTTTCAAGAGGGATTTTCTATCTATATTAGACCTTCTTTTCTTCGTCTGAATCTAAGCTGGACGTCACAGCAGTCCTTAACAAAAGAAAGAAAGTCAGAAATTCAAGACCTATTTCCGTTCCAATTGCCCTTATGCTCTCCAGTCTTGTGGAATGTTCTAGCCTCCCAGAGAGGTTGTGTTCCTTTGTAAATGAAATTGACTAAACTATTGTACCATTAATCATTATTTGCCATGCATGAGAGAACAAAGTTGGTTTTTGTAACGGGGACTCATTGAAAGTTGATGCTAAGTGGAATGCTAAGAAGCACCTGCTGAGCTCAGCTGTCAGGACCATGAAGGCACTCCTAGAAAGTGAGTTTACTTACCACAGCTAGTGTTGGTACCAGCCCACCTTGTCTTCTGTACCTCAATTTCTCAACCTTTTCCCCAAATTTAGATTTCTCAATCCCATACCCAGATTTCTCACCTCTACTTTGACCATACTTTTTGTCCAACCCCTATAGTATCATCCTCTTGGCTTGTAACTTTCAGATTGGATTGGATCCTTCTTTTACCTAGTGAATTTATAGACTGACCTTTGTGTTCTTGATCTCAACCATCTGATTACATCCTCCTCAATGCATACACACACATAGACACACACACATTTATTCCTTAATTTTCAGGATAGAATACAGAGTTCCTGGCTGAGGTGACAGAGTTGGTTTGGAGTTTATATTGGAGTCTCCTAGGCTTATGGTGCTGGGCAACATTATTAACTATTTTGGCTTTCCAAGAGAGTTATGGAACCCAAAGATGTACCATCCAAAGGGGTGCAAACTGTTTCAGCTATAATCACATTACAGTTACACATACAGTAAAAATACTATTTTTAATATTTTTAATATTAATAACTTTTTAAACATTATTGCAACTCCTGAAAAATTCCTACTAAAGATATATCTATCAAATACCTACTTGTTATTATTATTCTGTAGTGATTATGGATTTGAACGTTCACTGCCAAAATCAGAGCCCAGCACATGCTTTGCTGACTTTTGGTTTAACCCTAAAGCCCCTCCTGAAGACTGTATTGCAGGGCAGTCCTATAGAAGTAGCACAGGGTAAGTAAGTGAACAATATTTTGCTGTGAAAAATAGCTCTGTTCTTCCTTTCTGCCTTGTATCAATCTCCTTTCTAAATTGCTAATATGGTACTCAGGGACAAAAACTATTATCTGTTTCTAATTTAATAAAGTATTTTGGTTTTTGAAACATGTTTCATGTGAAAAGTGTCCGCATACCATTTTCCCTTGATGGTTGTTCCTCAATTTTTAGAGATACATTACCTCTAGAATCTCTGTTAGCCACCACTTTGATGACACTGAAGCCGCTTTTGTGAAAGATAGTTAACATTGTCAGCAAGGATGCAGTTGCACTGCCATACTGGTGGATCTGGCAGCGCACAATCATACTAAGCAGGTCAAGGGCTGCTATTTTGAGAAATGTAGGCTTTCAGTCTGCTTTCTGCATGCCCTGAATCATTGCGCTGGGAGAGTATTGGCAAGGCTGCAGTACATGAGTGCCTCTTTCTTCATTACCCAGACAGCCAACACTGGAATTGTAGTTGGCAGTACAGCCAGTTTGGGCGATGAGTTCTGACCCTGCCAAGCCTTCACAGTGAATGTTTTAATTGGAGTGCCTTGTATTATTAATTACTGCACACCTCCATCTTTTTTCTTTGCAGGACTAAGTAAGCAGAATTTAAATACTGCCCAGTGGTTGTAAACCACTGAGAGACTTTGGTAGTGGGCAGTATACCAACTATTATGATTAAATAATACACAAAACATGGTTGGTTGGGAAAGAGTAGTTTCACTTACAATTGCCCAGGTACTGTTTTGTTCTAAAATTGCCCCTGTAGGAGATACAGGTAATTTTACAAGTACACAGAAAATATATACCTTTACGTGCTCATCCCACCATTTTCTTTTGGGGTAAGCAGTGTTAAACAGAGTGCAGTAAAAGAGTGAGAAATAGCAAGCTAAATAAATTAAAGGCATGAGAAAATAAAAAGGAAAGGAAACCTAGCTAAAGCTAGCACATACCAACAGCATTCACTGTATCTCTCCATGCTTTCTATCCTTGTTTTTAATACGCCCATACATTATACATTGCTTTATAAATTGCTGCTGTTCTTTAAAGTTCTCTCCTCTCTCTTTTTGAGCTTCTCATCAACCCTACCCAGCTACGCCTTCTCTCTTTCCCCTTCCTCTCAACCCATTCACTCTTTCTTTGTATATTTATTTTGCAACTTGGTCTTTATTTTCTGTATGTGACCAAACCACCTCAATGTACTTTCATACTGGTTACTCGCTTTTGTATTCAATCCATCTTCATTCAGCCCCTATTCATTCTTAACTCAGTTTCTATCAACCATCAACCATTGTAAGATAGTAATGTAAGCTTCTCACATCCATAGCCTGCTGAAGAGCAAAAGTTGATCTTCAGAGAAAGCTGCCCTGCACTTCCCAAATTTTGCTCATTGCTGTCTCTTGGACTTTTTCAACCAGAATTCTGCCTTCCCAGGCAGTTAACAAATTAATTACCCTGTAATTTTTGCATTCACCAGCTACTTTTCTCATTTTATAGGGGAAACCATAATGACATTCCTCCAATTGTTGATCACACATACATTAAACTAGTCTCCATAAACAACCATATACATTTCTTCAGTTTACCATGTATATCTCTAACCTTATCTTCTTTCACGACTTTTTTAATTCACGACTTTTTTAAATGTTTTTTTTTCTTGGATGCTACCATTTATAGTTTTAATTTCAGTTCCTTTCCAATTCCATTCACTCTACTGGAGTTTGTTTATCCCTCTTCATCTACTTTCCAAACAAATTTTTATATCCATCAAACCTGCTATGTATTTCCTTTGCTTCTTTTAAATGTGGACTTTGATTACATTTTTTGCAATTATCTTTTTCTCTCATTACACATTATACAATAACTTTCTTCCTCATTTTTTTCAGCTCTCTCTTGTATGCATTTTTCCACACCTACTGTCTCTTTTGCTTCATCATTCCATTCAGCAGCTTTTTTCCATAGTTTCAATTGCGTACACTTTTGTGGCACTCTGTAATATACAGTACTTCTTTCACTCTAAGCAGCTTCCACATACTATTTCCTTATGTCCACTTCCAAATTATTTATTTATTTTTATAGATTAATTTGTCTTCTAATTTTTTTTCATACTGGACAGGTATTTTGTCTTCCTGATGAGAAAAAGTCATTGTATTTTTGCTTCTTTCCCTTTTTTCCCTTTTTTCCACATTCATTTCCCCCCAAAATCCACTCTTGACACAATCAAAAATAGTGTCCCATATTCAGAACCTCTCATCACCCTTGCATACCTCATTGATTCCCTCACTCCTTCATCACAAATAATAATGCTTTTAGATTTGTATTCATTCCTGTGCCACGTGTACATATGAAGAGATATGCTTAAACAGACATACATATGTATGAAACAGACTTTTTCTAAGGTATTCAACCAAACATCATTACTCTAATTAATCTTTGGATCTCTAAATGCCAGGATGTCTTTCATATCATAGTTACTTATCCATTTGTGCAATCCGCTAAGGTAATTTTTCTCTGGATTGCATTCATCTGGAATCTTGCACATTTTTTCTCAAAACTCACCCTGATTCTTTCATTATCACCATTTACTGGAGCATAACATGCCATTATCACCAGCCTATGGATTTCAATTTTCATACGCAAACCACAACAACACAGATGACACTGCCTGTTGTGGCTGTGGTTAAATCAAGACTTTCACATAGTGCTTTTTAATAATATAGAGAAGGTATAGACTAGGTTACTAGCCTTAGACCCATGCCACATGCAGACTTCCCTGCTAATAGTAGGGACAGTATCAGATTTTTAGCATATTTTGGCCAGTGTGCCACTAAGCCCAGTCAAAACCCAGTTTTACCCTAAGCATGTTCATGTCATTTTATGGAACCTAGCATCTCTATTTTAGAGATTACCTTGCAATCCAGCATGTTGTGGCCCCCATCCTAGCAGCCAGGAGCTATATGAGTATGATTTTGTATGTTTTTTGTATGTATATATGTGTATGCTTTTTTACATACTCTGCTTTTGTCTTGATTAAGCATATTATGTGAACATAGAGGGTTGAATCCAAACTAAGTCATTGCTCCAAGGCATGAATATAGCCTTTTCTGTATCTGTTGTTCAGTTGTGTCCCTCACTCAGATATGCTCTCCATTTACTTCTTTCTACAGATACCGTAAAGTTATATCTAATGTATGTAAAGGAGGTGTGGATTTACAGAAAAATTCTTCTCAACACGTGTGTCCACTGACTGCTCCCAAAGGATTGCAGATCAGCATTAAAGGGGAAAGCCTTGCCATTAAGCCAGGAGAATATGTCACCTTTGTTGTCAAACAAAATCAGGTATTACTGGAATTTCCCATCTATGGAATGACATAGAAGTCAGGAAAAATGTAATTGTCATTTTAACCTGAAAGCAGGGTTGCACTAGTACTTTGTCTTGCAACTGACTTTTTTTCCCTTTCTCTTTCTCTGCTGACTTCTCTTTGCCCACTCTTTATTTGTGCTAGGAAGAAACTGGTCTTTTTTGTTTGGAGACTTGAAATATTCCCCTCAATCATCCTCAGACAGTCTCATTAGTCTCCTCTTACTTCACAATCTTTTTTTCCAAAGCTAAGTTCCTATAAGTATTATGCAGCTCCCCCCCCCCCGCTTTTTTTTTATGGTGGGAATTACAAGCCTTAGGCATCTGTAGCATTTTATTTCTTCCACTGAAACGAGAACAAGAGGGAGATGGGAGCTATATTATAGTCTGTTACTATCCAGCAGGCTAGCATGACAGTGATGTATATTAGTATGAAACTGAAGTGGTTGCTTTGGCAGCATGAGATGGTATATGAATCACTGAGGACTTTCTTTCTTCCCTAGGAATGAAATAATCCAGGGATAGCAGAAGGTAGTGTCAGTAATCAAGAAACTTCCTCTAGCAGGAAATAGCGAAACCACAGGACAGTTAGCGGGTACCAAAATTTAAATTATTATTAGTGAAGAAGATTTTAATCCTTTCCTTTCCCCAGAAAGCAGGAGTACATCTTACTTGGAAGATCACGGGAAATATGCAGCTGCATTCATAACTGAATGTTGATAAGAACTTCCAGGGTACAGTTATTGTGGCAGGAGGTATTATTACTTTAGGGGGAGTCACTAGCTGACAGATGCCTGTTAGACCAGCCCCCAAAGCCTAATTTATGTTTTGTGTTTGTGTGTGCGCGCGCGTATATTTGACTGCATCCGTTTTGTGTGGTGCTACTGTTGTTTTATGGCTATCTTCTTGTGAATAAAAGGACTCAGGTACTACTTGAGGTGACTTAATTGGGGAGCCCAGATTCCAGGTAGAGCTGGGCCAGCAAATGCTACATGGTATCAGAAGTGAGTGAACCCTACGTGGCCACATAGCCAGCCCTTGGCAGCCTGGTAATAGCAGGAAACACTGCAGAATTGGAGTGAATGGCTTCAAGCATTTCAGTGGTATCTGATTGCCAGCTGGTCTGAGTGAAGAGAAGAATGGCTTCAGTGTGCTTTGTTTTTCTGTTTTGCTGGCAAAGAGGCACGAGAGATTTATAGTAGCGTTCAGTTTACACAGAGGTAGATAAGCAGAAACTGCAAATAATAATAAAAGCATTTGCCACATATATTGTTGCTAGGAAAAGCATTATTTTTGAAGTACTTATGTTTTTTACCAGAACCTAAGGGATGGAGGAGACTGTTGATTTGTTTGTTATAGTGAATTTGGAGTTGCTTATAAAGAACAGGATTGTGTGCAGTACATGCGCAGGTAGAGATTGCGGAGAATGTTGAGAGTGTTACTTCATCTTGAAAAAAGTAGTAGATACAGCAAAGGTGAAAGAAGCTTTGATACCTCAAATGCAAATTTAGGGTACCTCCAAAACCAGAAATCCACAGATCTCTGGCTAAGTCAACAGCTAGAAAGCTTCTAGTAGGAGTGACCAGTAATAGGTTTACATGCAAGTGTTGTGGAAAAGCTCAGGCCCCAAGAAGTTGCTCAGTGTTTGGCACTGTGTGTAATAAATGCTCTGGCAAAAACATGTGCAATCAAGTCAGTCTCAGTCAGCAGACTGTATCAACTCAGATACAGGTGTTGAGGCCAATTTTCTTCCTCAGCAGATGCCAAAATCACTGCCAGGGTTGTTACCAAGGTGAAATTTCTTGGTGAACCTGGTAATGCTTGATGGGGCATGTATTAAACCAGAAAGAGTGGTTACAGCATGATGCAAACTAGGCATGCAAGAAGCTGATTTGGATTTTAATGTTATTAGAAGAGGAGGTATATCTTTTTTAGCATGGCATAAACCACTTTAGATCTAGTTTGGAGAGGACACAATCACTCCGTATATGCAAATGGCAGCTCTAAACATGTGAGTGGCGTAACAATTTTAATTAGTAGAATTTCCAAACTGTGGAGGAATAAGTATCAGAGGAAGGCTGCTCTTTAATACTTTCTACTGATTCAGAGTTTAGTATTAGATTTATATGGTCCAAGCATGGATTGTTCAAAACAAATACATAATTCTTGTTAACATTTATATAACATCCCCCAAACACCCAAAGTACCCTGGGTACGTTCTAAGGTTCCTTACCTTAAATTGACCAGTTCTTCTCATGCAAACAAAAAGAGGGTTAATCCTCCAAAGACAAGAGCCTAGAGCAGCATCATAAATCCAGGTTTCACATATACAAATTGTCTATGTTACTTTTCTTTTTCTGCACCCATCCCCCCCTACTTTGAATGATTCAGTCCCAGCTGAGCTACCATGGATTTTAAAATACTTTTAATGTAGCTTGTGAAAGATGTCTGCTTCTGATGGAACAGAGACAACCATCAGTTGATTGTATTGTTGGTACTAAGCAATAATCTTCAGAGCTGGCAGTATCAGTAATTTGATATGTAGTTTTGATTGTTTCCCTCTGTCCATTTTTGTCATACACCAGATTTTTTCTCTTTGTTCTTGGTTTTCATAGGGAGATACTTTAAACACCAAATACCAAGTGAACTTTGGAGATGGCATTAAGGCAAATTATATGAACCTGACATTGATAAGTGAAACCTTTCAACACCATTATGAAAATCCTGGGGTTTATCGTGTCTCTGTGGTGGCAGAGAATGCTGCTGGCCAAGATGAAGCAGTTACATTTATTCAGGTTCATTGTAAGTTTTACTTCATTTTTCTCATTCTCATTATTGTAGCAGTATTAGTCTGGTACTAGCTCATTTATTTATTTGTTATATTTGTATATACCATAATAAAAATAGCTAGCAATCTACAGTAGAATACATATTTCATTCTTGGAGCTTTTTAACAGTCAACAGAGTGTTGGATTTTGTCCCTCTGGAGTGGAAATTACTTTCTGATCTCAATTTATTCATCTGGCTGCTATTGTTATCAACACAAAACAAATCTATGTTGAGAAACAGGAGGGATGCATTTTGAATGCACCTTGGCAATAATCAAAATCATAAAATATATTTAAGATATGTCCATAAATGGATTCCAGTTCTATCCGGTATATCAACAGTGTAGTAGAACACTGAAAGTTGATCTAGTATGTTGCTCATCCTAGTTGTAAAGGAAGGGATGTGGTAGGCTTCAGGATAAAAAAAATGGAACACCAACCCCTGTGATGCATCGTTGCTTTTTACATTCACTGGTACCCAAAATTAGTAGAGCAGAAACTCTGCCCTCACCCTTTTTGGTACAGCTGAATCATCAGAGATAAACTAAAACGTGCATAAAATCTCCTGAAGGTAAGTTTTTTTCTTTCAGTGAGTAAACTGTGCAGCTTACAGATCCATGAATTTGTCTGACCAAGTTGGGAAAACTTCTACCTCCACTAAACTGAATTTTGTTCATAGTTTCTTTTCATATACTGACTTAGCAGGGATATACTGTATTAAAGGGTTCTGCCTAAATTTAGTTTTGAAGACAGTGTAGATGACATCTGACCTGCTTTCATGACAACCAACCAACACTATTTTCTCTCAAGATTGCTAGTACTGCTTCTGTTGTTGTTTTGGGTAATTACAGCTTCGATGCATAATTGAATACTGGTGATTTAATCTTGCTGTATATGCGACTATGACTAATGAGAATGGATTCAACTTTTGGTTTTGTGGATAAGGTGAAGGGATAAAATCTGTCAGCTTCTTGTTTGGAGGAAGAGCACAATGGTGCTGAGAAAAGGAAGATCAGTAAGAGCAGTCCCAGCAAAAGAGAGTTGGTAGGACGCCATTTATTGATTGATTATTCATCTCAGTGCAGTCAAAGGCATATGTGATGGTTCAGGTATAGTTGGTGGAATTCCAGGGGGGAAAGTTGCTTGAAAATGGCAGCATCTAAAGCCTGAGACTTGCAAAGCTATAGATAGAAAGCATTTGTAATTGGTCTAACACCTCCTACTTATCCTGCACTTACAGCACTATGTGTCAATGTATGTAGTATAGTTTTCATAATAAATGTATTGTCAACAATGAGTAACAATTGGATTTGGGAAAAATAGTGATATACAGTAGCAGGGCTTCACACATGAAAGGGGCTTTATTGTACAGGGAATCTCTCCATAAAAACTGTAGGATCAGTGGCTTAGACTCATGATCCACGGGCCACATGTAGCCTGCAACAATATTTATAGGAAAAAGTAGTCTCTGCAGCTTATGCAACTTGCAGCTAACAAGGTCTGCCCCCAAGAAGGCAGCATTGTCCTCAGTGTAAGTAATGCAAATATAATGCCTTCCGTATACTTGGTCAGACAAGTTCAGAGGTTACACAGTTCCTTGTTCCCAGTGCTTGGATGCCTTTCTGTTCCCTAACTGAAGAGCTCACTCTTCCCTGTAATCTTAAAAGTGATCTACTCTGCACCAGAATCCTAGATGTTTGTGCTATCTGCTTCTCTCTAATATGTACACACAACCCATTAGCTTCAGGTTTCCCATTCCTGATTTAGAAGGAATGTAAATATTCATTTAAGCTTTCCAAATAAAATAAATGCAACTTTAAAAAAGACATATCTTAATTAAAATTTCAACAAGTCTTAAATATTCAAGACAAATTAATTTGCAATGAGAATTACTATCATTAATTTTCTGTTGAGCAATAAAAAGTGATATAAGGAATTGATGGCTTTAATTCAATCCCTTGAGAAGGTGGTTTTCTCTTGAATTTGCTTGAAAAGCTTAAGAGATATCCCTGAGCACTCTAGTGCCTCTTTAGAAGAAGTATTTGAAAGCACAAGATATTTGATAAATCAATGGCTTTTTAATTAACAGTTGGGACTCTTTCCAGCTCCACTGCAGGCTTTACATCTTGAAGTAGTTCCTGTTATTGGCAGAAACCAGGAGGTGAATCTGACAGCCATCATCCTGCCAAAGAACTCTAACTTTACACTTTTTTACTGGTGGATTGGAAACAATCTTCAGGTATTGAATAGTTATTATTACCTATGATTTTTCCAGCATTTGAGCTTTTTTACATGCTATTTCAGTATCTTAAAATAACCAGTTTTATGATCTTAAACTATGCTTTTACTGTTAACTATTTTGAAGGTTTGATATACTTCCTCTATATTCACTTTAGCACTTCAGCCTCAGTGAAAAAAACAAATTGCTTAGCTGTAACTGAGGTTCTTTGAGTGGCCATGTGTGCACTCACACATGCAATTTCTGCATCTCTGCAGAACATAATTTGACATAATTTAGTGGTGAGTTTATTAAGCAGGCTCAAGATAGACCCACCAAGCTACCTTGGGTGTCCCATTATAGGCTATTAAAAAAAGAGCCACAATTATAGATCTGAGTCTTGTCTTCTTCAGTATCTCTGTGCATCACACATACTGGTGATCAGCAAGTTTTATTCACTGATAGTAGGGCAAGAATTTATTCAAATATAGCGCTCCTCACCTGAAAATGGCATCAGCTGTGGCTAGGTTGTATCATGAGTAATGCCATATGAAGAAAAATGTCTGGGATTACCCGGTCTTTCTGCAGATGCCTGGCAAACAAAGCTTTTGGACTATTATTGAGGATCCCACCTCTTTTACAGAATGGGCCTTAGGATCATAGGTGAACTCATAAACAAGTGAAATGGTAGCAATAGTTGGGAGGGTGCTTTGTAGTGTCACTTAGGTTGTATTTGGTAGTTTTGTCTATTCTGTGAAAAGAGATGGACAAAATTCCTGGCTGTGTAATACAGAGTTCAGAAGTGTCTTGGGGAATGGGAAAAAGATGGGTCTGACTAATGCAGAATCTGGACATCACTTTCTGAAGAAAGGAGAAGTCAGAATGCAGAGTTAGAATTATTTAATCAGTAGATACCTAAAGATATTTACAGAATCGGATGTCTGCCTATTGGAAGGGAAGCCCATAAGAAGAACTAAGAATGAGATGGGAAGTACTTACTCTTGAGTTATCTCTCTTATCCATCTTTGATAAATCAGCAACCCTGTCCCACACAAAGTAATGATTCTATATCTGTCTCAAGCAACTCAGTGGGACAATCTGTCGATAAAAAGTAGGAATAACCTTCCATGTTCAAAGCTTATAAGGTTCAGCAGATAGTTTTTTCAGATTAATGCATCAAAAGAGAATTATACAAGGATAACAAAAAATACTTTTTAAACATTGGATTTCTTGAATTAATAGTTTATAACACTAGTTTATAATACTACTCATTACCAGTTAGTTTACAACCACCCTTGGCTGTCAGTGTTTCTACAAGGGCTTACTACATTGATGACTTCAGATATGAAAAATAAATGAGTAAGTCAGAATAAGAAAAGTAATTTGGATACAGACAAGAAAAAAATGCTTTGAGGCACACAGGGGTGCTCACATTTGCACATATTAGCGTGTCTGCCCTTGGTAACTGGAGTGGGATGCTGGGAAAAGACATGGTTGGTAATAAACCACAACTGCAGTCTCAGTATGAACTGAGCATAAAGGCTGCTCTGATAAAGGAGCAGGGCTAGGAGTTAGAGAAGAAGGTTGAGGGAGAAGCCAATGCCAGAGGACAACAAAGAGAAGCCTGCAGAGAAAGCACTTTCTGGATTACCCTTATCAGACCTGAATAAACAAACTTGTTCACCCTTCTACACTGCCTGACCTTGATGCAACTTATTGTCCTGGCAGAGAAGCGAGATGGTTCCTCAGGCTGGAAAGCCTTCCTCAGAAAGAAGGAAAGGGGGCAGAGACTACACAAGTAAGGAGCTGCTTATACACCCAGGGCTAAGGCTGGCAGGTGTATTGACACTGTTGGTGTAACAGCAAGAGAACAAGCCTCAAAATGCCACTGCCATAACAGTTTACCTCCTTGGGTAGACATTTTATTTTGAATGTTACTTTGACTTTTTAGTTTGGACTATGGAGACGCCAAAGTGTTTGTTTTTGTTCTCAAATCCTGCCCCTGAATTCTCAAGGGACTGGGGAGAATAAACCTCAGTTATCTACACCTCTGGAGAGTCTGGGGTTTGCCTTCTGTTACTCTCCAGCCAGCTCCCCACTTCTCTGCCACAACATCTGTAGTTTTTTAGCAGTTCAGGCAGCACTCCTAAGTGCATGTGACCTTTCCTTTGATTATTTCAGCTCTATTGATGTAGGGCGCTAATAGTAGTCAATACTGAAGGCTGTCCTGGTACTGATAGCATTAGTCTCAATACTCAATTCCATTTAATGTTGCTAATGGAAGCATTTTCACTCATGAAAGTATGGCTATCAGATGGTTCTCTTTCACATGCATTGTGAAAAATAAATCATACTGGCACATATTTATGTGAGGAATATAACATTTGATAGGGTGATTTAGAGTCCATGAGAGAAATTGATTTCTGATTGTGTCTAACTCCAGCTCAAGATTTCCACTCTGCAGTCTCCGACAACTAGATTAATACAGGAGTCTCTTTATTTCTTGTGTACAATTCTGTTGCCCAAGGAGAAATCAGTATCGGAACATCTGTATCATTATCAGACATTCACATGCCCTTCATCTACAACAGAGAAAAACTGTAGACAGTTCAAGTAGGAATCTCTTGGCAGATTCAGAGACTTTCTTCCAGTTGGAATTGGTTCCCATCATAAGCTTCCTGCTTCTACTTGCTTCTTTGTTTTAAAACTACATGTGCTTGGGAGCTATGGCAACCGGCCATCTCCCCCTCTTCAGAACTCTTAGAAATGTTGAAACCAAAGGGATTCATGAAACCAAATAGGTTTGGGACTCTGCCAGGCAAAGCATCCGGTCATCAATTTTTTTTTTTTAAAAGGGGGGGAGTTGTTCAAGGAAAGAGTTTTTGCTATGTTTCTTCCAGTTTTGAAAAACTGACTAGTAGAAGCTGGTAGATATAAATGAGGATTATGAAAACACATTATTTTCATCTAAATGAAATCATGAATTGCATTAGAGTTCAATATTTTATTTTTTACTCATTATAATAATACAATGATATTAATATTGATAATAATAATAATATTGTTTACTTTTCATATATTTGGAATCAATACTCCTCTGTTCTGTTCTGGCTAACAGGTAGTAGACAATACTGAAATTTGAAGGAGTGGGATTTTCACCACATTTTAAACCTTTTTGCTGTGAGGAAAAAGGTTTCCTTTCATTGAAAATATCTAAAATGTCTGCTGCCATTTGGAAAAAGTGGATAGATAGGTATCCACATACCTATAGGTATCCTGTATGTTCGTGGAGGCATGCCTGTGCAGAGTTGCACATAAATGGGCTAGATCGAACAAAATTAAGAAACTGTACTTCCTATGTTGTATCATAGTTGCAAACTTAAATGGAATCTATGCATCTGTTGTTTGATTTCATTTTAGGCTTAATTTTTGGCCTCTCAAAAACTATTGAAAAGAGAGCTGTTCCAGATGGCCTATCGTAGTGATGCATGACACTTAAGATTAATGACTTTGGGATGTATGATTTTATGATTTTGTAATTATAATTTTTACCATGGATATTTTATTTTTTATGTTTCATTGCTGTGAACTACCAAGTAAATTATTTGTGACAGGTAGTAAACCTGATAAATAAAATGTGTTTTTAAAAACAATAGAATTCTGGTTCAAAGATAACTAGAAATGAAGCCTCCTGGCTTTGAATCCTTCACCCTAATTGTTGACATACTGGAACAATCTTTGTTATTCATTGCTAAGAGAAATGACCTCTGTTTCTAATGAGTATTTCCATAATTGAAGCCCATTGAGGTGTTAAATAAAAGGTATTATATCAGTCTTTAGTATTTATCAGCATTGTTGCTATTTTTCTTCATCCTCCTTTGTCTTTTTTTTCTTTCTTTTGTAATGGAAAGGGCTGTTTTTTTCCTCAATACTAGCAGTCAATACAGGCAGCAGAACAATTGATGGTGGCGGCCTGCTAGTAACCATATTTTTGCTTCACAGAATAGATATTCTGAGGACAAAGTTCACATATGTTCCCTAATTTTCACTGATGCCTGTGATATTTTAGTGAATGTTCAAATTATGGGGAAAAGACATCACTGTTGTCAAAGCTTTTAATCACCCCAAATATGAAGATGAATATTCTCAGTTTGGAACTTTTTGGCTCACGTTTATTTTCTCTTCATTGCTTACTCCCTTTTCTTTAGCCAGTTCTTTCACTGGAAAATTTCTTGGTAACCAGTTTTGCTGAAGCAGGCAAAGTCAGAGTTACAGTTCAAGCTTCTTGTGGAAATTCCATGCTCCAGGATTCCAGGATTATCCAGGTTTTGGGTGAGGCACCCTCCTTTTAATGATATTTAGTATATTATATGTTGACACCATCCTGTTTAGATACTGTGAGTTTAGAGTGAAGTTTACAATTGTCAGAAAACGACAGACACGGGTTCGGTTGTCCAGTAGACAGAAGTTTTTTATTGGGCACGTTTGCAAAGGTGGGTCCCTCCCGCAGCAATGGAGGAACCCCGAAACAAGGTCTGACAGGTTTTTATACCCCCTATCTGTCCTCCCCCTCCTAAGAGGGCTTGGCTCACAATCTCACCTTTTTTTACCGCCCCGGAGCGCCGCTAATTAACCGCAAAACCGCAGACATTCCACTTTCCTAATCCAATCAGTGCAATACACATTGCAATACCCACTTGACCCAACAGCCGCCCCCTGCCGTTTCTCTTCACTCTGGTGCGAACGTGCCTCCTGCCTACAGTATTTCCTCCCTCCTGCCGCCCCTCTTCACTCTGGTGCGAAGGTGCCTTCTGCCTACAGTATTTCCTCCCTCCTGCCTTCCCCCCCAAGGCTGCCCCATGGTGCACAGCGCTCTCCCCTAGCAAACATGATTCGTTTGAGGCCCTCACTTCTCCCTGCCTTCTCGCACAATCCATTGAATTTCCACAGTTCTGCGACTACATATGCTGTGAAAATGCAAGTCAGGGCAGTGGCTAATATCTGGTTAATTCTTTTCCTCCCGTGGCTTCGAGCTATATTGCATGTAGTTGCAATATAATCAATAAATATTGTTTCAGGTTATTTCTTTGGTATAGATGCAGGATTACATTAACAATATAGAATCCTCTGAATAATTTTAGAATTGCTATTTTTAGAAAACTTACTTTTCAATTTATTATTTAGATGCATTATTTCTTCGTATTTCCAGATCATTTTCAAGTACTTCCATTGAGGTTTTCTGAACATCTAGATTTATACAACCCAAACATACCTGCCTGGCGGGCGGATGTTGGTCATGTGGTAACACAACGGATTGCCCAGGTACTCTGGTTATGGATACCTCCTTCTCAGATTGTAAACTAGAAAATTTAAAGTCATTAAAGTTATCACTATGGCTGAGGTTGATTGTGCTTTAGAGGATTGCTTTAGATAAGTATAGATGGGGCACCAGACTATTTCTTACTACTGCTTTATTTTTAAAAAATTGAAACGTTTCCTAAATTGTAAAACCTTTAGAGAAAAAGGCCATCAGCTTTAGATTTAGAAGGGTATCCCATAAGATGCATACTTCTGCTCTTAGCTTTATAAAGAGCAAGAACGTTCATATTAAAATTGGGTTGATGTTTTTAATCTGGGTTTTGTGTATATTACATGCCTACATTAAGTTTACATTTTTTTCTTATTTTTAAATTGAGAGGGTTTTTATAATATTAATAATAATATCTTTTGATATTTCAACCATAACTGTAAACTAGTACTGTAATCCACTTTTGTCAATGATTGCTGTTGATCAGTATGACCTTTGACTATAGTGAAATAAATGGGAAATTTAGTGCTTCGTACTTCTCCCACAGCAGTTTTGTCCACAATGTCTTAGCAGTACTATCTAATCATAAAAGCATTGGAAGCAATATTTTCAAATATTTACAGATAACTTGCATACTTAACTGTTCTGAGAGTATTCAGCTGGCTTCAGTGCAAGAATTATTGTGATCTGAATAGTGGTTAGATTTTAATTATGTACACATTTACCATGAATTCCTGACAGCTGGAAGAAGTTGGGACCTTGCCCACATTTGCTTGTTTCTCATATGAACATTTTACATGCCAGATCTGTTTTCAGTGAAGCTGCATAATTTGGGCTGTCATGTATGCTAGACCTGAAATTGTGACATATGAATTAGGGTTCAAGTAACAAAGGAAGTTATAAAAAAGTACATAGACAAATGAAAGCCACTTTCTCTTGATGAGAATGCCTTGGTTTTCCTAAATATTTCTCATTGGTCAGATGAGGATGCTAATTATAAAAAAACAAAAACTCAATGGGATAGTTCACAGAATATACGGCAGTGACTTTTTTTATTTATGTACCAACTGTGGCCTACTGCACATCCCCATATTTTGCATCCATCCACATACATTAATGCATCAGATTTAGCATCATCTTACAAGAATTTATTTAAAGTACTTTTAACCTCTTTCTTCTGCCAAAAAATGTTTTAGAGCAGCTTGAAGATATGAAGAGCAATATAATCCCTGTCCTTGGCCTATTCATTAAAATATGATATAGAAAGGGAAGGAATAAGGAAAGGATGTACCTGTACCTCACACCTATACCATTTTCTGTATTTTTATACTTATATCTATATTAATTTTTTAAATGCATGTGTTAAAATAAAAAACATATTTTATAATACTGTGATACATAGCCATTATAAAAATCTCAAAGCATTAAGAACTGGTGATTGACTTTTCTATTTTCCTTTTTCCTTCCATCCCCTTCTCTGATTGTATCATGTCTTCTAGATTATAAGCCTGAGAGCATGGAATGCATTGTTTATTTTGTAAGCCACTCTCGGAAACTCTTAGGCTGAAAAGCAGTATAGCAGTGTTTTAAATAAATAATACATATATTTAATATGCACATGTCTGTAATCATATTTTAAATTATAATTGCAAATTCTTGCATACTTTCAAGTCCCCTTGAACACCTGAGTATGCATAATTCAGGCAGTGTATTGAATATTAACAGTTGGGGTAGGTGGAATTTATTAGGCAGCACATAGGGCTGAAGAAATTCTTCCAAAAAAGTGCCTTGTAACATGCTGGAAAGTGTATGAAGGACCCTCTTTGAATCATTAAAGCAGCTGGGAAACAAGTGAACTGAAGTATACACAAGGGAAGACAGCTGGAAGCAGCTGTATGCGCCTGGGAAAAGATAATGGCTGTTTTAATAAGTCAAAGAGAGGTCTTTGTATATTTTCCTCTGTGTTGGCAAAGAACTTCTTTTGAAAGATTGTCCTTGTCCTAATAGCAGTACCCCAAAAACTGGCATCACCAATCTAAGCTTTTGGGAAACTGCAAGATAGCTGGATCTAATATGTAGAGTTTTGAAAAAGCATTTTTATAAATACCTCAGATTTTTGGTTATTTCTGTTAACATCTCTTCCTCCTTCTGAAAGAGTGTTTTTTTTATTTTGACCAAGTAATGTGAGGCAGGATGCAGTTTCTGTACTTATATCTGGCTAAAATGTTCCCAAAACAAAATAGATCAAATTCAAAGCATATGAAGCTAGTCATGCAGATGCAATGGTTTTTCTCCCTTTAGGAAACAGGCTTACCCGAAGAAAGTCTTGTGACTGTGATAAAACCTGGGCTACCCACCACTGCTGACTTTTATGTGCTTCTGACTACAAACCATCCTCAAGGAAAGAAAACTGTATTTAGTGATAAGGTACTCAATTAATGTGTATTCATTTGTAGAAGTGTTGTCCCTGCCTGCATCTCATTCTTAATCAAATTAATGGGAAATGGGAAATCTTTCTCTAATTGTAGGGGGATGACAGGTCTTAATCTGACAAAAGTGTCAACATTTTCTTCCACAAGTCCCAGCAGGCAGGATTTGGGAGGGGAACCTTCTCTTCAGTAGCCCCTTCTCTGTTCAAAAGATGACTAGGAACAGTTGCTACTTTCTTTATGCTGAATGGTAACAGGTAGCTCTCTGCTCAGAGAACACTGTCCCATTCTCTACATACTTTGTTCTTTTTCTGTAGAGAGAATGGACTGAATCTTTTGCCACCCAAGAGAAGGCAGAGAACCTTTGTTTCTAGCCTTCCTCTGAGCCAAGAAAAGCATTCCTTCATTCACTCGGAGGAAGAAGGAAGCAAGTGATAGCTTACTTCCTTTCACTAGGAAAAATAATGAACTGAGGAGGGAGTAGGATTTGCAAATAGGAAGTGGCCTTTTCCCAGGCCTCTAAGGAAAGAATGCAGAAATCTTGAGAACTGTATTGGCCATCCTGTGAAGATTCCTGGTTCTTGCTTTAGTTAATCCTAAAGTGCTTTGGAAAGTGAATCTACCATTACATGGTCCCTCTAAGAGCCAACTCATGCTCATCACCATAGCACAAGGGCTCTTTCTGTGAGCCTGTGTGACGAAGTGCACATAAGGTAATGGTTCCATACACTTCATCATGGTGAGCTGCAATACTAGCATGCAAAGCAATTCGTTCCTCTAGACATCCTACGCTGTAGACAGCTGACTGGTGCAGAATGCTGCCTGAGTAGGCTGTATGCAATAAGAATTGGCCCTAGATTCTTGTGGCCACTGAGTTATTTTCTGGTTACTTACAAATCTAGTCTTTGAAAAGGTATGATGAAACAGGGGAAAATTATATGCCTATAGACATTCTGCATTGGTACAAATAGCAACCCAACTTGCCTTAGGATTTATTTTGTCTTATTTTTAGACAGGTGAAGCATGGATTACCCAAAGTGGCTGGATTTGTGATCCTCTGTTTTTGGTTTATTCAGGAATACCTTAATTTTTGAAGTATTAGAATTTATTGTCTGGAATCCTCATAGAAGGATTCGAAATAAGGCGGGGACAGATAAGAATGAAAATGGCACTCTTCCAGTAGCCTTTTTCTTGGACTTGCCCCGGAAGCTAATCAGCTTGCAGATGGGACTGATGGTCTGGAAAACAATACAACCAAATTCAGAAAGACCTTTGTGCCTTTCCCTGGCACAAAAGAATTCCTTGGAAATGGAATGGATGGATATTTGCCCTAGGAAAGACTTTCCAATTTGTTTAATATTTTTGCCTGAATGGGAATATTAGAAATTTTAAAATGTTATCTTTTTAACAGTTTAGAGGCAAAGCTTCCATTTCTTTTTCTGCATAAGTTGCCTCTTCTTTATTGTTTTCTGTTTTTTAGGATGTGTGAGGCAATGCCGTCTCTCATGATTTCTTCTTTGTTCTAAAGTTCTTGAAACTTAACAACATTAGGAATGTGCTGATCTGCTATTCTGGCAATTCTTGAAGTAGAACATAGCTGACATTTTTCTTTTATTTCCAGCGAATAGCTGCTATTAAGCAATCTCTAAATGCCCAAAACATCAGTTTCTTCATGAGAGGAGGAAAATGGGTTCTTGTGATGTTAGGTAGCTCTGATTCAGGTAAACCTTTTCCTTTTCCTTTTTCTTTTTTTGGACAATTGGTAGAGTTTTCTCCAAGGAAAATATTTGTCTAATATTTAAGCGATACTAATATTGATGATAGATAATTCAAAATTCTTCTGTGACAGGAGTCAGCTTTATATGGAATCACACCAAATGAAGCTTGCAAATATTGTCTGCCCTGCATTAATTTTTTATTAAACCTGAGAACTGAAAGGGTAGATTATGAAACAGGTCCAAATGTAATTAAAATTAAGATACGTTTTAGCAAAGTCCAGGAGTTGGAAGGAAGTAGAAGGTATACATGAAAGCAAGACTCAGGTTGATATCCTCCAAATGTGTTGGATTTAAATTTCCAGAATCTTAAGGCAAAATATTGCAAAGTCCAGCACATTTTGAGAGTACCCACTTGGGGAAGGCTGATTTCATAGCTGCATTACTGTGAAAAAAGTATACTCCAGTGCAAGTTACAGTTTGGGCAGATAAATGTTTTGCAATGGTTTAGAAGATAATTCCGCTAAGGATTCAACTTACTAGGGTTTATTTTTAATTTCAGATTCTCAGAACATCAGAGGAGGCAATGGGTACTGGGCGATAATGGCTCTCTTTGTCATTTCACTTGTGGTTATAGGAGCTATCATCCTCTACAAGTTTAAAAGGCAAGTGATCTTATATATCTACAGGCTGAAGACTATTATTTATTATTTGTTGTATTCACAAATAATCACCTAAAACGAAAACAACCATGAATTTAAGACAATCCTCCCCCAAAAGAAAGAGTAAAAAATATGTAAATGTAGATAAAAATTATGTTTTTTCCTGCTTTTCTCAGCTTTTCTGCCTTGTCAACTCCCACTAAAACAAATCCTGGATATTTCCACCTCTCCATAAGTGTGACAGATCTCTGTGTGTATTTATGTATGTAACTATGCCAAAATGGCATACCCAGGACAAAAAATAATAAATTAATAACTAGTGATTAAATACAGTTTTCTTGCCAACATTTTTGGGAGTGGTTTGCCCTTGCCTTTTTCTTAGGGCTGAGAGAGAGTGACTGGCCTAAAGTCACCCAACTGGCTTCATAGGACTGGAACTCAGAGTCTCCCAGTTTCTAGTCTGGTGCTTTAACCACTACACCAAACTAGTTCTTATACCTTAAGGCACTCTGTCTATAAAATTAATTGATCCACAATTTCATATGCCAACTGTTGTCTTGCACTCAGAATTATGTAAGTATACACACATATTTCCATACTCACCTCTTCCTTCCACCAGAAACAGCAAAAAAAGAAAAAACAGATGGGGATTGGATGAGAGGAAGTAGTAACTGGTCAGGGAAGAAAAGAAACAGAAGCTCTGTATAATCATTTAAAAAGGGTTAAAATCCATTTAAGCAAACAGACCCTCCCCAAAACTTCTAACCCCAGCTCACCTTCAAAAGCATTTGAACATTAATTTGGACATCAAAGCTGAATAGAATAAGCTTCAACTGGAGTTGGCCACCCTGGGATGACAAATGGGGAAGGTGGGTGTTCCACAGGACTTTTTGATTTGTTTATAATTTTTCTTTGTCTATTCTGAAATTTTAAATTTAGGGCCATCTTCCTTTTTGGGTAAATATGGTGTGAGAGCCTGGCATAATTGGTCAGATGATATGAATAATTATGACTAAATCCATTCTACATGAGCAAATAGAAGTTAATGTTTTCATTGAATTCATTTAAGATTTTAATTAAGAAAAATATTTTCATTTTGCGGTGTGTTCTCATGTTACAACAAAAGGAAAAGAAAATAGGGAAAGGTGGAATAGCAACTTTTTTATAGCAACAAGAGCCCTTGATCTTCAAGCATCCTATGCCTGTGAATAATGAGCAACAATGCCATTGGACTCCAAATCAATACAGGAAAGTGTTTTGAAGCTAGACATATACTTTACTAAATTTAAAATTCTTAGAATGATTCACTTCCCATTTGGTGACTTACATTGTTCAAAGATTACTGTGGGAATCCTTTTAAAGTTTGCTTACTGAGACAGCCTTCAGATAAAAAAAATGATGCTGACATGACCCAATGGTTTTGTACAGGATGCAACATATCCTAACATAGAATCCATCCTTTGGATTTTAAAGTTGTGAGAGCTCATTTAAACTGCTTGTGTGAATGATGAACTCCATCAAAGAAAAGGAAAGAATCGTCTACCTTTATTTGATTATTTTATCATTCTGTAACAAACTTAAGTCTTCTGGTTCTCAGTTTACTTTCCAGAACGAAGTTAATCTATTCATGTTATTGCCTTGCATACTGCTGCGATAGACAGATCACCATTCCTGCTCTGCTAAACCTAAGTTTCCCTGTATTCCTCCTTCACTACACAAAGAAATGAAAGACAGAGAACATTGGGGAGAGACCAGTTAAGAGAGGCACACGTGCACTGACCAATGTATATAAGATAAAGCTCATAAACCCAAATGAATTATGAAAACCGTATTAGAAGGAAAATCTTCAAGCTCCTTGTCAAACCAGAGTCCTTTCTTCAATCTTTTCCCATAAATGAATAAGGTTTCAAAGAAACTGAATTTTCACTCTGTCTTCAAGGAGTTTAAGTAAAAAGGGATTGTTTATTGTACATAATCCCACATCAGAAGAGACTAGCTTAAATATTCCAGACTTCTACTTCTGGGTCTCTGTGCAACATTAATATAGATACCTGCTGCTGGGCATTTTGGTGTGAAGAACTCCTCTCAACTACTGTGCATTTAGTCATCGCACTGGATTACATCCAGGAGCTGTTTAGTTTAGCAGCAGCAATTATGGTTGTTCAGTTTGTTACATTGCTTGAGCATGTCCTACTATATGGAGAAAAATCAGGGCTTTTTGCGTGCTTCTTCCTCCTTCAATTGACACATTTTTCCTTAGTACGTTGGTACAGTCTCCAAATGGATCTTTTCTTCACACCTCCAAAACTTTCACTACAGACCCCTCCAAGATAGGCTGGGAAGCATGATGCAATCTACATATATCTGTAGTTTGGTCATGTGACGATAGAATTTTTTATCAAGTCATGTAGTAAGCATTGTTGTTATATTGCAGTAGAGCAGACTTTCTTGGGAGACATGTTTCATTGTTGTTGGAGAGTTTTTGCAGTATGTTGTTGCTGCTGTTTACCCCAGACAGTGGTAAAACTCTGGCTGGATCAGCCAGATTGCATCTTAATTACTCCAAGTGGCCATGCCAGGTATTTTGTCCAATACTGTTCTGCTTGGTCACATACATCCATTTGCTGACCCATTGGGATCTAACTTATTCAGGTTAATATTCCATCTTTACTCATTCTGTGTTCAGCACATGGAGAGTTTCAGACATGTCATTGTTCCTTTCCCTTATTAAGAAGTGTTATTAGCTATGAATAAATCTTCTGTGATTTCAAAACCATTTGGGAGTTCAGAGATTTTCAAGATGCTTTCGGTGCCCATAAACCATCAAATAGGGAGATGATTCTTCCCTATTTTCCTCATAGTCTTATCAAGCAATTCTTAAAAGACTTCCTAAACTTCAGTCTCACACCTTTGTTTCAAAACTGGTCTTTGGCACATATGGAGCTCAGGTTGAACTTTGCAGCTTACTTCTGAGCAAGGAATTCTTGTTACAGAAGCATTGTAGATAAGAATCAACAGTACAGTTCAATAGCAGAAACAACTGGAGATTGAGGAAGGCCTTCTGTGCAATATTCCAGTTCCTTGAGATCTTCCGCTATCTGTTGAACAAATCAAGGCCTGCAAGATCATGGATAGGCTATGTAAGCCCAATCCCCAAGAAGTAATTCCATCTCCTGCCAGGTGAAACATGGCAGCTTACCGATAGAGAAAGAATATTACAAAATAATCTAGAAGACAGAAATAAAATTCAAAACTGTCTTGATATGTTGGAAAATGGGCTGAAAGTAACAGAATGAAATGTAAGAGAGACAAGTGCAATGTGTTGCTCTTATGAAATTAAAAAGACCAAATGGGGAGGTATACATGGCTTGATAATAGTGCAGTTGCTTGCGGACTGAATATGAGCTATCTGTGTGATGTGGCTGTAAAACAAAAACCAAGACTGCATCAATAAAAGTATAACTTCCAAGTCACAGTATGTAACTGTTCCACTTTATTTTGCTTTGGAGGCTTTATCGTTTAATCTGGGGAACTGTACCCCTTTTGGTATCATCTAATGTAGGCAGACATGTAGCCTAGAGGATTAAGAAAAGGAGAAGCATCAGATATTTTATGTTTATTCTCTTCTGATCCTTTTACCAACTGAATAAATCCTGGCTACTTTACTAGCCCATCAACTATAAGCCAACTTAACCTAAAGTCAGGCTAGACACCATTCACAACAATAAATATCAGCTCTCCAGAAACTCAGCCTCACATTCAGTAACAGTGGAAGATTCACACACTTGACATATCTACTGTATTTAAGTTGCTTTATTGCAGAAAAGAAAGAAGACATAATAAATATGTATACTATACTTACTGCAGAACTAAGGAATCAAGTCCTATGTATATGGTTGAAAACGTATTTTCTTCTTGGGTAATTATGCTGGAATAGCAAACAACTTCTGAAAAATGTTGCCAAGAAAATTGCATGAACTGGTCCATGTAGTCATCCGAAGTCCAGACTGACTTGAAGGCACACAAACAAAGAGATGATCAAGCAGGGGCTAATAAACTGAGATTCAATCTAGGAAAGACAAAATTACCATTTGCAAGTATTTCTCAGGCTGTTTACCATGTTATAATAGGGGGTATAGTATGTTCTTGTAAAAGTTCAAGTATATAATGTGGGGTATTTTGGATCCAGCAAAGAGACATCTGTGTGTCTTAGAATGCCTTTTTTCAGCCTAGGTATATGAACCAACAATGTGCCTATGTTTCAGAAACTCCCATTCAAAATAGGAAGGCTAGACAGCCTAGGACTAGCTAATATGATCACACTGTGCCAATGCTTTGCCATCTGCACTGGCAGCCTGTCCATTTTTGGACCCAGTGCAAAGTGTTGGCTTTAATCTGTAAAGCCCTAAATGGCTTGGGAACTGACTACCAGATGGAGTATCTCCTCTACCTTAAGATAGTCAATAAAAGCCATTTTCCAAGTATGCTTGCCTTTAAGGCAAGGCAGCTGGCAAAAAGAGAAATATCTTCAGTAACAGAGCCCTGCCAGTGGGATGCCCTCCCCCAAAAGTCATGCCTGCTGCTTACATATGCTCCTTTGGGTATCAGTTAAGGAACTTTTTACTTACCCAGTTATTATTACTTTTATAGTTTTTAATGATTTCACACAGTTTTATTGTTGATTTTAATATTTGTGGTTTTGATTATTTATTGCTATCACTATTGATGTAATTGGCTGGATTGTGGTTTTTTTCTGGGTTAGATTTTATGATGTTTGCCTTGTTTTATATTATGTTTTTGTAGACTGTGCAGTCCAGAGTACAGTACTGTAGTTTAGCTATATAGCAAACACAAAATAAATAAAAAGTTGAACCTCTTGAGCTTTTGATGACGTACTCGTTTAGGATGATGTCACTTTGGCAGCAGTTACCTCTGTTACCTCCAGTGAACTTTGTGTTCTGTTTGTGGATTTGCTGTATTTGATTATGGTGTCAAGTTGTGGACATCATTTTTCTACCTATCATGAGATCATTCTATCCCTTAAAATAGTCCATTATTCTACTTTTTCCATTGCCATCTTGTTTTTTGGAGGAGCTGCTTTAGACTCTGAAAGCGAGTGCTCCTTGGCATTTTACATGCAGAACACATTTTTTTAGAAGATATAGAGCTTCTTTGTCTGTTACAAGGGCCCAGGCTGCACATGTCCAGCATCATCTGAAAGGTATGACAGAGGCATGTCTGACATTAATTCACTAGCTTGCCTCCCTTTGTGAGAAATTATTTGGCAAACGTGGCTGCTGTTACACATGTCTTCTGGCTTCTGAAGAGCAGTCATCTTGTTGCAACCATATACTTTTGTGTGATGTTTCCACCTGGATTTGCAAAACCAGATCAGATTCATCTTTCACCAGATCTCTTCTTTAAGCCTGCTCTCTTTCCAGCAGTAAGTGATTTTGTTATTCATCCATCTGTTCGATGGTCAAAGACCACAAAGAACCCTTATCTTTATAGTTTGTTCTTTTAGTGACTATCTGTATATTAACAGTTTGCTCTCTTTCCTTCATCAAGGGCTCTATACTTAGTACTATACTATAGGCGATATTCCTTTAGTATAGGAATACAGAGTACAGAGAGGCTACAGCTATTGATTAGACATACTGTTGGAGGAGAGCACTATTCACACCAAAATATCACAACTCCAGAGAATTTTAGTTGAGCCTATATAACAACACAGAAACCAATTACATATGAATGCATAGATGATCACTTGAAAAATCAAAAGTTGTTATTACTGCAACTTAGCAACATTTTTTCACCCGAGACTCATGAAATGTTGTTAATGTTGTACTGGAAAAGACAGACCCTTGCTTTTTAGTAGAGAAAACTGTGGAATCTAAAGGAACTGTGAGCTCTGGCTGAACTTAATTCATGCCCCAAAGATGCTGCATTGTGTGCTCAAAAACCATAAATTTTAAGTTCCTCTGTAAAAAGGTAAATGCAGAGAATTGAGCAACATACAGCAAGAATTGTGAGATAACGATTTGAGTCCTGATCCCACTGCAGTCTTTACGATAGATTTGGCTGGGACATTTCCATCAACATCAGAAAGTATTTCATAGTAGCTCACTGGAGTCTGAATGAAAACATATGCATCCATATCTGCAATGGATGCTTCGACCTATGGTGGAAGGCACTACAATATTAAAAAACTGTCTTATGTTCTTAAGGAAATTACCAGGGAGAAGTGTCTATGCTCAGATGCAAAATGAAAAAGAACAAGAGATGACCAGCCCTGTAAACCACAGAGAAGACACCCAAAATACCCAGGGGGAGGAATTCATTGATGATGACCTTGATTGTCAAACACTAGGAAATGCAAGAGGTAAATTCAGATTACCTTTATGAAAATAAAGTGTGCTTCTACTTGATATTTAAGATGTTCCTATGCCAAATAATAATATTGACTTCTATCTTATTTCAGCTTCCACAAAACGTGTTCCAGCCATGTCAGATCATTGGCAATATGTTTAAGATCCAAGTGCTGGGTGAAAAAAATAAGGAAAATTGTAATGATTGCAATGATTACTGTAAAGCATGATGCCATGTGTGTCTGTTATTGGAGTTTTTAAAAAATTGTACCTAGGCAGAAATAATTTACCGAACTAAAAGAATATTCAAGACTGAATTCAAATTTGATCGTGTTAAATGTTTTAAATATATACGTTAACTAATGGAAGCAGGCACACTTTAAAAAGAATGATCTGACAAAATAATGAATAAGTGAGGGGTAGGGGGAGCATCCTTTACCATTGGATGTGCTGGTTGGACTGCTAGGCAGTGCAGTTCAGCAGCATTTCTGGGGCACGCAGGTTCACCCCTCTGTTTTAAATGAGAGGGCAATTCCCCTTATATTCCCAGTGTCTCTCATCAAGTGGCCTTTCCTAGCTGCTTCACAAAAGTTAACTACTGTAAAATACTTCCACAGCCAGTTCCGCAGCCATGGATTGATACAATGTTCCTGGTTCCTGAAATTTAAATTGAACAAATTGGTGAAAAAAAAGCCTGAACTCGGACAAAGAAATACTAACCTCTCACAAGATTTGATTAAGACTGCAAAAATTCTGCATTTTTCCCTTTTTTTCATTTTTAAATCATCTGTCCAGTGCCTGAAAAGGTTGCTGATGCCTGGCCAATTATGATCTATGCTTTTGTGGTTTTGTGTGGGATTATTTTACCACAGATGAGTTTGAAACAGAGAGCTGAAGTAGCAATGGGAAGGAAAGGCACAGAATGAAAAACAAGCCTATGAATATCTTTAGTTAAGAGAATGTAAAATGGCTTTATGCATCTTGAAACCTTGCTGTTGGAGTGCCAGTTGAAAAAGAAGGTATTCTGTGGAATTACCAACTAGACTGAAGAGAAATGTAATAACATCTCAGAATAAGTTTCTAGAAATAACATAGAATAAATACAGTCCATTGTAATAAAAATATTCTAACCCTATGAAGAAGTTACATTATATGAAGTAGCAGCAATTCATTGCTGGATCAGTGTCCTATATTTTGATCTTTTAATAATAGATGTTTTATTTTTTACAAAATGTTGAAGAAAATTGCTGAGGTCAGTAGCAGATACAGAAAATGCTTGGGTCTAGAATGTATTGAAAAGGGTAGAATAATTTCCTAATCTCCCATTTTGCTCAGGGTAAAAATAATTTGAAGACAAAATTCATTCTGTTTGTATTGCCAGATAAATCACATTTTTCTGATAAAAGAGCCATTCCAGAATACTTTCTTTTTCTTTATGCCTCTTCATTTCTATCATATCTTCATTTTGCCAGCTGGAGCCTACTAGAAGTTTGACATGCATTCTCTTTATCCAAACCTACTGGTTTGCTATTGCTTCCACACTGATTCCTGTGATATCCTCTAGGACAGTCAAGCATAAATGGAGCATCCCTAATGGGATGATTAACTGCCACTATGCCACTATTGCATTTCAGATTACAGCCAGGAAAACCCAGGTTCAAATTCCTACTCATCATCTATAAAGCTCAAGGCTTTCACTCTTAGCCCAGCACAACCTCGCCTGCCCCCACCCAGGGCTCTTTCTGAATGTGTGGCTATAAGTCCCAGAATTGTCAGCGATGGCCATGCTACATGGACAATTCTGGAAGTTAGTCCACCGTTCAGAAGAGGATCCTGACTGAGGAAGTCTGGTCTAACGCACAAGATATTGTGAGGATAAAATGCCTTGGCTGCCTGCAAATGAACTTTTTATTTTAGGATCTTCTTAACAATGGAGAATTATTTTCTGCCTTTTCTTGCTAGAATTTTAAATGTTTGTGAGGAGGTCACTTAAATTCAAAAGGCCCTTTTGTCATCCCTGTTTCACTGATGAGATTGTTTAAGGCAGATTATTCTCTGTTCACAACATAATATGATGACACAAATGGAATTTTCTGTTTTCATAATTTTGGAAAAAAATTAAATGGCATATTCCCTGGCTCACCCATCCATTTCTGTTGTTTTTGTATATTTTATGTTGCCTACTTTATCGCCATCCCCACCTTGGGACTCCTCCACACCATTACCTTGCAGTGACTCCTTCTGGGAGAGGTGGAAACTTGAACAGCTACAGAGTTCCCTTATTGCTGATGGCAGTCAGTGTCCAGTCCCAGGTCAGTGTATGTTGGAGGAAGCCTGTGGGTCCATTCTCCTTTCTCACCTAACTCTCCTTGAATCTGGAGGCTGTCTTTTGGCTCAGAGCTGTAGGAATTCTTGAGGATTCAACAATGGCCAACATTTTCAGCATTGCACCTCAGACCTGCTGTACCACCATCTCATTGTGGTGGAATTGTTCCTTGAATAAAAGGGGGGTTATTTTCAATGTCCTACAATTTGCTAATCTTAGTGCTTTCTTTGTTTGTTCCTTAGGCAATCTCTCAGGCATGGTTCTGAGCATTAGTTCCAGGGAAATGCACAGTTACCTGGTTAGCTGATACAACTGAACCTAAACACAAGAATCTTCTACTGTGGGTCTCTCCTTTCCTCTCTGAAGAATACACTACTAGTGGGAAGGAGACTGTTTCGAAGATACAAACAGCCATGCATTACTTGGAAAACGAGATAATATGCTTTGTGTTCATGGCTGCTGACCTCAGACTAAGATAGCAGATCTGTAGCCCTAGGCATGTTTGCAACCACCTTGTCTGTCTCTGGGTCCCTTGGGTTATTTATGTCCACTTAATCAAACTCATTTCAGACTTCGTTCACTGTGGTGGCATCAGGCTGCCATTCTTAAGGCATGAAGACTAGTTTTAAAATAGTTGAAGCAGAAATGGGTGAATATTTGGGATTTTTTTCCTAGTAAAAGAGCAGCTTGGATCTGATATGGCACAATTCAGAGGGGGCTGCATTGAAGAGACAGGGTGATTACTCACTGGCATATCTCTTCAGGCCCACTGGATATCTAGATAACACCTTCTGATTCAGAATATAAACGCTGATGCTGATGTTAGAAAATGAGTGGAAGCCTTTTGTACTTGTACATATATCACCAAAAGAAGCTCTCTACTTTGTTTTGCTCCCAGGTCAGGTTCTTCCTATTCTGACACCCCCACCTTTCTGTCAGAGTGTCCCACTAGACTGCCTGTTAGCTTGCAACCCACATAATTAGACATTAAACAGCTTGGGCTGCCTTACATTTTCTTTAGTTTCCAGAACAGCAAGTGTAATTACTTTTTAAAATTTCAGTAACCTTTTTTTGTATCTTTTTACACTTTCTATTTTTATAGCTATAAAGGCATTCTTATCTCAGGATAATGCTGTCAAAGCAGCATATTTCAAATTTGCTATTTTATTCTTTTTCCTAAACAACAAACTAAAAATATCACTGCCTTGGATGTGTTTGACAATCTGGTGAATCAAGTTTAAGGATTAATTCCATTTAAATAATTGCACTTTTTCAATTTCATCCCTAAATATCATGCTTCATTTTTCGACTGGAGTTAAGCAAAATCTTACTTCTGTAGGCAGGAACTTATTTCTGTTGTTATTTAGAAGATGTGCAAGTTTAATTGTGTATATGCTTATTTTACCCCAGTAACTTCATGGAGCAAAAAGTGCAGTCAAACTGGTGATATTTGCTCAGAGAAGTCACATGTAGAAAACTAACCACAAAGTAGTGTAGAAATAGTACACACATAAGTGCACCTTTAGAGAGGGTTTCTGAATATCAGTGAACAATCCATACAAATCAGTTGTGCTGCACTTATTGTATGTATTAGATGACTGTCTCCAAGGTGCCAGTGAATTCTTCCCACTGAAAGCACATTCCATTTTGGGTTGATATATTTCGTTCTCGTGCATGCACAAAGACAAACACTGCAGTACTGTGTCAAGCACAATGCATTCAGGAACTGATCATTCCGGTGGATATGATGCTGCTGGAAATGAATGGCAACATTTATTTGCCACCTGCTCAGGATCTCTCTGTCTGTCTATGCAGCAGAGCTCCTAGTGGCCTGCACAATTTCTTATAAAAGAACAACATCTCCCCACTGCCTTACCTGTACAGAGAATATAATAGCGGTTGAAAAAAAGTGGAAGCCTAAATGCTTAAAGGAAGGAAGAGGTTCCTCATAAGGTTTTTCTATGCTTTGGTAGTTTGGGAATGTTGCATTAAGGGACTGAACGCTTCATTTTACTACTCATGGTATTGCTAGCACTGAAAAGAAAAAAAAATCTCCACAGTTTATGTGGTGAAAAAATGCTGGTCCACAGTAATTTGGAAACACGTTTAAAAAGTAACCCGAGCAATGCAGCAGGAAGGGCAGATCGCAAATCTAGACTCCATGTTTTTACCAATCTATAAATGATCAGCAGTAAAAAGTGTACATGTGCTGATTACAGCGTGAACATCTGATTTCATGGTTTTCCTAAAGTGAAAACCTTATTTCTAGCTCTGCTATTCCACAACTGAAGATAGAAAGAGTTAAATGAAGGGTGTTCTTGTTTGAGATGTGATTTTACTTTATTGCTGTTCAGCAAACTTAATGTTAGAATATCCCCAAATTCACAGTGTCTGTTTACTTGTATAAGATAGTGTCTGTTTTAAGGTGGGGGCATTACAGTAGTGTATATTATTTGTGGTTACTGTAGAGAGAGCTACAACTTCTTACTAGCTTCAGTGGAGGGAGCAGCTCCATCTACACGGATTACTGTTTTCATATTGTTAACCTTTATTGAAAGGGGGGACATTCACATCGATACCTTCTGGAACTTACTGCATGTATTTACTCCTACCTTCTGGGTTCATTAAAAGGCCCCTAGGTTTAATGTTGCAAAATTGGTTTTCCTCCTCGCCTCCTCCCAATAAAGAGATTTTTATTTCTGCAAATGAAAAGAGCAGGTTGAGATCTAGCCACTGCAAAGAAATTTCAGCCCAGATCTTTTGATATAACACTGCTTGCTCTGTAAAATGCCAGGGCAGTATTTTGAAGGTAACTTGCTCTCCTTATTGTTTGAAGAGCTGCTGGTTTCTGGTCTATGACTGTGATTGAGCCAACAAACAAATATTGGTCATTGCATCTGTACTCCTGAGAGTGAATAGAAGCAATACTGATCATAGGAATTTTTGTAGAACAAAAAGACTGGATTCTTTAATATTTTCTATACAGGTATCTCTTATACTGGCAGATTAGGTCTTGAGAGAAATGTTTGTTGCATCATTTGTAAGAAAATCACTTTGTACAGCGTTTTTATAACTGAAATAGACTGATACAAAAGAAGCAGATTTGATTGCAAGAGTCAGATTTTTTGTGACACTGACAGTTGTGAGTCAAAACTGGACTTGTCTTCAGAAGCAATATATTTCACTGAATGCCAGCATTTTTAAATATGGAGAAACAAAGGACTGGAATGGAGAAAAACTTTTCTTTTCCTGCTGGCTGTTTTCTGATGCAATTCTCTTCCTGCCTAAATATTCAGGTGTATATTTCCTCCTGTCAAGGATGCTTTCCATTAAAACACAACAGATATTCCAAACCATAAATCCTTTTTTGGTCACACTTCAATGTATAACATCTATTTTGCCCCTTAGTAAGAGCCAGTATAGATCTACAAATAGCAAACTGCATACTCTGCTATCCCAGAACAAAACCAGTTTTTCATTTTTTCCCCCAAGTCTGCAGAAGGATTGCGTCACTAATGTCACATAATGAAAATACACTACACCATACTATAATGGATGGACAGACAGACAGACATTACATTTCCAGGAATAGTATCTGTATATTTTATCTACCCATATAATGGAGAGAGATTCCAGACACATGCATAAAAGTAAACAGGGAGGAGAGAAACTTAAATGTGGCTTGTTGCAGTAAAAAAAAGGGTAAATTATGCTTATGTCAGGGAATGGACTAGTTGGAATCCAGATTCCCACAGCAGGTGCACCCGTCTTGGCTTTCCCCGGCTTTCAACTGCTCAGCAGGACAGTGAAATTTCTGACAGTGAAGTCTTCCTTGCTAGCCCCGCTAAACAAACTAAGAGGGAGGCCTAATAGGGCCACAAGGAATCCTGGGATCTTTTCTGTGTGCATGTTGGACACGTTTTTGAGGTGGGCAATATTTATGGGGTTAGGAGCCTTTGAAATTTCAGAAGGGTCGCAGGAGGCCATCCAAAAAGTAGGTGAAAATTACACCAATGAAGTTCAGCCATGCTTTTGTTGAATTTTAGTGGCAGGATCATGGAGTGGTGCTGAGGGCACATGAATTGCCCCCCCCCATTTTAAATGGTGGCTGTGGGCTCACAATGCACATGCCCACAATGAAGGCAAAGGTTGCTGCTCTTGTCCCTCTCTCCCTCCAGTTTGCCAGGGTCAAGTGTGGGCATTGCACCCTCTAGCCAGTCATCTTGTGCTTGGTGATTGTCAGGCCCAGCCCAAGAAACAGTAATGAAACAGTCCAGTCGAGTTCAGTTCCTTTACGTGCTTACACCTCAAAGACAGGATCTTGCCAGACTAAATCTATCCTACTGCAACTAGCGGATATACCCTGGGAAATTCTAGGGAGTGGCTGTCCTGAACCTCTTTCGCTTCCCACGCTCCCCCTGCGGACTATGTTGTCTTTTGTCTCCTTTCCCTTCCTGGAATGCACCCCCTCCTTCCTGATGGCCTTGCTCTCTGTTGCTATCCCCCACAGTGATACTGTGCTTTTATAAAGGCCTTCTAGGGAGAAAATACCATGTAAGAGTTTGCTGGTCCATAAATAATATACAGTCTGATAAATTCAGGGTTAGTTGTAGTTTAAATGGATGAACAAGTCACCTTTTCATTTTTGAAATGAGATGGATAAATTTAAATGGATAATAATTTTGATGAAAAATGGTGTTTTGAATGGAAGGTAGCAATTGAACATTAATTGGTTAAAAACTAGGGATAAAAGGACAAAGAATAGATAATTTGAGAAGACTGATAAAGTGTTAATGGGAACAAGTCCAGGTGAATGGGCTTTTAAGTGCCATTGATTATAGTGGGAGATTTAAGTATATACTTCAATCTCATGAGGAGACACTAATGGCACTTAAAACCACTTCAACTAGATTATACCTTATTAAATGTAAGCCCATGATTGCTCAATCAGTTGGTAAAAAGGATTATATGCAGCAAGAGTGGACCATACTTTGTAGTGCATTCGTGCTGTAAGTTTAAAATCCTAGAAAATAGAAAAATTCGATGTATAGTATACAAAACACAGACACACTTAATTTTTTCATATATCACTGTAATTAAGAAAGCAGTTTTATTTTACTATATTTAAACACAAGGTGGATTTGCATGCTTTCATCAGAAGAATATTATAAACATAACGAAAGTAATGTACATAGATAAAATAATGTCCAACTGAAACCAGGTGTACATAAACCAATGCACGTGAACCATATATCTGAAGTGAAACCAATCAGATTTACATACTTCCTGAAAGGCAAATATACGAACTACATGAATCAGTGTATATAAGAGAACAGAAAAGTTTTGCATGTCACAAAAAATTCCTACTGCTTACAGTACAGGCAAGTAACACTCCCTATGAGTAAAACACAAGTGGACACATGTACTTTCTTGTCTTGCAAAACCTGAATTACATCATTGAAATCTGGTAGGTCACATTTGATACACAGGATAACTAGATTATTTTAGATTTAAAATCTTCACCGCTGTAGCTGGACGCCATTAAGACCAAGCACAGGCAGCATAATTTCAACATTAGAAAATGTTGCTCTTAAGAATTCTTTCTCACACTGAGTTCAGGGATTACTTACCAATCCTTGTGCCGCAGAAAACTATATGGGCAGGAAGCTGGCCAGCCTCTTGAAGAGCCTCAGGCCCCAGTTCCCAGGTTCCCCTCCAAGAAAGCGAGAGCCCACCATGGCCTCAGAAAGGAAAAACAGAAATTTTAGGCTCTTCCATTGCACCCACCTTTATTGCTTATGTTTGCTGAAAGTTCAATGCCTTGTCTTTCACTGTTATGAGATACTTGACATGCCCACTGCTTTGGGGCCCTGCAAGGGTGTGTGTGTGTGTGTGTCAAAAAGGCAAGATGGCAGTCACAACTTCATGATCAAAGCCTCACCCGTTTGTATATAGATGGTGTTAACACACACACAAAAGGGGAAGGCTTCAATTGCATGGTCATGTCTTCCGGGCACCCACCCACACACCTACAGATGCCCCTTCCCCTATCCTGCTGTGGGAAACCATTTGTAACTTGAGTGCCATTAATAGAACATTTGAACATCTGTTAGGAGTTGCTCTTTTTGCTTGGCAGATGAACATCAGGGATGTTTCCGTTTGCAGTGCTTCCCTTCCCATTTGCAGAAGCCTAAGAATGTGGAGGGGGGAGGAGCTGAGTGGAGGTTTAATGCATTCTGGGCCAACCAAGGCCACTTTCATTACTAAAGTTTTCCTTTGTTCTGTGGTGCTGCTATAACTCCCAACATCAGTTTGACAAGTCTCTGGTGTAGATTCTATCTATTAACCACCTAGAAACAAGCATGTAAGAAAGCCCTTGGTAGTTCGCTGGTAAATCTGAGGGATACCAGAGATCTGGCCTGAGCAACATTTTGAAAACTGAGCAATCTAACACATTGGGTGTGGATAAGTGAGAACTTAAGCATCTTGTTGTGCCATTTTATTCCATTATTTTTCTGTGGGACTGAGGCACACCTATTTTGCAGAGGATTGTATGTGCTGTATATGCATACTTTGGGCATTAGCAGTCTAGGAGTGAGATGGGTGTATTTTTATGTTTTATTTTGTTACAAGTTACTCCCTTGAGCCTTGGGAAACTATGCAAGATAAATTATCTTTGTGAGATGAGCCAGATAGATGTCTCCAAAAGTTAAATATACAAAAAGATTGTAATGGGAAGGGCCAGGCACCATTCCATTATGCTGGTCTTCATTGGTGCTCTGAGAGGGACTTTCTGTGGGTTTTGTGTTTCCTGAAACAACAATTCTTATGGCTTATCCTTGACTCCCAGTGGGAAAATTTCCAGAGAAAGCTCAAGTTGATGTTCTAATTTTGGTTTTGGCACTTGTAAGTCCTGCCAGTATTAGTGCTATTGTTAGTCTATTCTACTTATAAGCCTTCCTTATTCTGAAGATTTGGGTTGGCAATACATAAAAAGGCACAGTTCTATCTAGACCACTTTTTGGTTCATCCAAAAGTTCTGAGGCCTGGACTTCTTCTGGTCTGCAGGAGTGGGAATTCCCTATCTTGGAACATGGTGATGCTTTTCCATGCTACTTGAATGTGGAACTTGAGACTCTCCCTGTTGATAATCAAAATGAAGCAATCTCAAATATATGTTGAGTTTGAACTATTTATACATTCAAACCTTGATTTCTTTTTTTAACCTGAAAATAAGGATGCAGAGCGGATGCTCTCAATGTGCTCCTTGTAACTTGCCCCATTAGTACATTCTGCACTAGAGGATATGGAAACAAACATGTAAAGCATATTGTAGTAGTCTAGTCTCAGAGTTTTGAAAGATGGTTGCCAGATTCCTATCTGTTTTTTTTAAGATGCATTCCTCCCTTATAAGATGGAATTGAAGGATGAAGGTATGGCAACAGCCCTTTGATTTTGTTTTATGAACACTGAGCTCTCCTAGGGCCTGGGCTTAATAAACAGCTGGATAGGCAAGAGTTAACTGAAGGTGAATCAGCGCCTAGAAGCCCTATGGTTATAGTTGATTAAGACGGTACTGCATGTATGGGGTTTAATTTTCTTTGAAAGAGCAGGCAAATAGCTTGGGAGTTTTACTTAATCCAGCTTTGCCACTTAAGGTTTTGCTGGCCTTCATGTTCCCCAGCTGCAACTCTTAATGAAGTAAAATCATCCAGTCACACTAGTCTCTGCTTGGGTAATCTTCCAGTGCTTTATTAAAACACAGAGTGAGATGCCTTGTTGTCCAGTTTTGCTGAACTGCAATTCCCAACATAGCCAGTAGTGATGAATGCTGGAAGTTGTCCTTAACCTCTGAAAGTAAACAGGTGCTCCACCCTTACTGTATTGGGTTGCATATGCAATTGGCCTTGACGATGAGCCAAGAGTTTCAGCTAGAACAGAATGGACCGGCTAGACTGTCAAGAAGTACAGCCAGATTGGATCACATTAGATCAGTCCAGAGGGAGCTGAGCTGTGCTGGATGTTTCATTACTCCAGACCCACTTCAAGGTCTGATTTTAAAACTGCCTTAAAAATGATGCAAAAGGCCTTTTTGGGCTGAAATGCCTGAAGGAAAACACTTCTTCCCATACCAGCCAGTTTGTACCCAAAACCTATCAAGGAGTGACAGTATTGAATCTCACATAAAAAGTACCTTTAGAAGTTTCTGCCATTTCATCTCTTTTGACTTCTCATTCTCATTCTCCAGTATGGTCCAGTATTGACAGGAAGAGCTGCAGCACTTAACCATGTCTGCGTAATACATGCATGGCCAGTGATCGCATCCAATATCAGTGGTCCATTTCTCTAGGGATGGGAACCCCGCAGCATATGGACCAGTACCCATTTTGTGGCCTCTCATCCACCCCAAACCAACCCTTGGATTGAATTGCAGCCAAATGTTTAGTACTTTTTGCATCTTGGTGGGGGTTAATGAGATGACCCAGGTGCCTTGCAGAGGCCATTTCAGTCCTAAAATATCCCTGAATACTCACAAGAAATCAGGCCAAATGTTTCTTTTGATATTTAAGGGGCAAAACAGATGCCCCAACTTAATTCCTTAATTCCTCCCACCAAAACAAAAGGTTTACAAATTGATGTCACTAGTGTATTTGTTAGATTTATATCCCATCTTTCCTCAGGCACGAGGCAGCCTACACTGCACTCTTTCTAATTTTTCCCTAAACAGTCCTTTGAGTAAGTTAGGCTGAGAGAGCGTGACTGGCCCAAAGCTACCCGGTGAACTTCCATGGCTAAGGAGAGACTAGAATTTGGGTCTCTCCAGTCCTAGTTCAACACCTTACAAACTATACCACACTCTGCAGACCTTGTTTGTAAGGAAGTTGCCCATCTTTGCATTAAGTAATACTAATCTGTGCTTAAGGATTCCAGGAACTGTAATCTCTCACTACTTTTCTCTACTAGTCATATAATTGATTCTCTGTCCTAATTCTTTGTACTTTCTCTCCACTTCCAGGGTCTAATATTTAACATGCTGGGCTCAGATTGTGAGCATGTGAAGGCTCTTAGAAATCTGGCAGGTGAGAGAGGGAAGATAGGAGTTTGTCCCAGTGAGTAGCACTTAAAATATTTATGTTCCAAGAGACCTTCCTACCACCACTAAGATCTTATGCATGTCCACCATGTAGCCTTTAACTGTGTGCATAAAAGAAGGAGAGGCAACTATATAAACAGATTTTCCTCCCAAACCCCAGCTCCACTGAAGTAGCATTTTCAGAATTCTACTTCTGGAAGTATCTCTGAAAATGTCTATCCAAAGTTGTTGGGTTTTTGTCCAATATCATTCAGCATAGTTTGAACTTAGATTTCCTTCAGGCTGCAGTTAATTGAATGTACCCTAAATTACACCAAAATAATATTTTACAGAAATCTTTTCAGTATGCACAGCTGTTGTTGTATGGCCAGGATCTCAAATGTAAATTGTCATGAGTGCTGGTTAGGATTGCAACACTGAATCACTTTCAGGCATTCAGACAAAGTCCCCAGTGGGTCATAAATGAAGAAAATGAAGAGTATAACAGAAATTCATTTAAGAATGAAAACTTTATTGCAAAACAGAGCTACTTGCAAACCATAGCTACAAAAGCTAGTTTGCCACTTAGCTGGCAACATTTTTTCATTAATGAAAATATCAGTATGCTACTGATCTGTGGTACTTTTCAAGTTCATACCTAAGATGATACACTCTCAGAAACCATCCCACTAAGAGCTGATGAAATCAAATCTTTCTCCTCCCTCCTTGCTGAGGACTTCCCTCTGGTCTTTTTCTCATTCACTTTCCTTTGTCTCTCCTTGCCTGCCTGAGTCATTTCTTGCAGAGATCTTGCTCTCAGATTTTCCCACTCCTGCCTTGTAAAGAGACCCTCACAGCAGATTAAGCAGATCTAGCCTTCCATCTCTGTTGTCTCTTCCCTTTCCTCAGGCAGCCCCAACCTGCCAGCCTCTCTGCTCAGGCCAAATCTCTCCTCTCTGCTGCTCCTGCATGGGAAGCTGGGCATTGCCCCAGAAAAGCAGTCCCCAGTGTCCACAAGGGCCCGCGGGGGTGCCAGCAGGTGTTGCCACTTAGCATATTGCCTACACAGTTCAGCTGACCAGGCACTATTCTTGCCAGGAGATCTGCTGTTAGGCTGAAGTAAGTGGTGAGGCTGTGGCTTCCAAGTTATTCCTCTTCTGAAGTTTCCCATGGCCCAGCTTGCCTATCTATGTGGTATTTAGAGCCTACAAAGTATTGTCACAGGCTGCAGAAAATGACTTGGAGCATGTAGCCCAAGAATTGCAAGTTTGAGATCTCCCTTATGTGGCATTCCTGTTCACTTATTCTCTCCTGCCCTGTAAGTGTTTTGGCCAATTTGCCTTTATCTCAGAGATTGGCATAACACATGTACTGGGCTTAAAGTTTCCCAGCCTTTTATGACTGACCCAAGATCTGAACATTACCCCATCTACCAGATGCAACCAGTAGCATTATGTTCTCAAATATTCCCTTTTCTGCTGGCATGTCCTTTACTCCAGGGCCTACAGTATGTTTAGGCTCCACGTAGTCTTATTCCTTTTGTAGCTCCCTTTTCTTTGCAGAAGAATAGCCTTCTGTTAAATAGACCATGTTGATCTTTCTTAGATAAATGAAGATTTATTTTCCACTTACTTTCTCAATAGTTGAGAAATCCTACTCTACCTTTTTCAAGAGGTAGCAATATTTGTTATTTGGCCTTGAAATTCCCATTTTTTTGAAAATGCAGTGATGTGATCTGATCTGTGTCCTCATTACCTACCACTTTAGCCATCTTAAAGTGTTCAGTGTAAATTTGTCACTTAGAAGAACCAGACTGCACTTTACATAGTATTTGTTTCTTATGTACATACTGATGATTGCTAAAATGCGTATGCTTAGAGTGTATGCTCTCACACTGAGCATGAAAGAGCCTTGATAATCTCAGCACCCTAGTGAATGCCACACACTCATGAGTGATGCACATCATGCTTTACCTATTTCCCACAGCAGACAGCTTCAGTGAAAGGGAATTAATTTGTCTAAAAATGTATAGGCCCTAAAACATACAAGTCTGGCATAGATATTATTTATTCAGGACATGAAGTGGTAAGTCACCTGCTGAATTTCCTACATCTGATGGAACATGAAAGGAAAGCAATCTCAACACTTATACATAAATTATGAAAAGGTTTCAATCACTATAATACTTTTTAGTAAACCTCATTTCTTTTTGCTTTTGCTTCACTTAGTTTTGTGATAATACAGGACACACTTTCCTATTACTATTTTAAATAAAATTATCCAAATCTTGTTTCTATACAAGGGAAAATAAAAGATTCATAGTTGTCAAAAAGGAGATGTAAGGTGGATGAGATGTAGGAGTCTGTATATTTTTGTATATATGTAACAGAAAAAATGTCAAATTTGTAGTGATGTGATCACATTGAAAAGCAGAAGCAAATGTTGAAATATACATCATGTTAACACTTAACTACAGCTCAACTGCACAATCTATATAGCTGAATTAGGACTTGCTACAGATTTGATAACATATTTATAAGCTGCAGAATTCAGCTTAAGACTGTTCTGCTTTGAAATATGTAGCAGGTCAATTAGCGTGTCCAAGGAATGCACTTGTTCCAAGAAACTGTATTTCGTTTTCTTCATTAAAATGGTTTGACGCTCTTATTTGACATTTTGTGGCTTTTTGTTTAGATAGAATAGACAAGACAGAAGTTAAATTCCTGCTCCAAAGCATCCTTTTCAGTACTTAACTGGCCATTTGTAACCTTTTGCTCTGCACAATTAAACCACCTTACCACAATTCTCAAGCTGCTTTTTAAATATGTGTCTCCACTTACAGCATAATGTAGTGGAGTGATGCCATCTAAGGGCTCATTGCCACATCTCTCTAGCCATGGCAGAAATGTATCTTGCTAACCATTTTTTAAATAACATGGCTTTGTCGCATTCTTTTTATCCAGGTGTTTCCAGCCCACAGTAGCAGCAGCTTAAAATAAGCTTTAGCTGTTCCAGTTTTAAAGTACTGCTTTTCATCTTGTCACTATTTTTTTGCTACGGACACTATCTAGGATGCTTGGTCAATGATGTGGTTGATGATGGAGTGAAGCAATATTTCTCAGCCTTGGCAACTTTAAGATGAGTGGACTTCAACTCCCAGAATTCCCCAGCCAACTTTGCCTGGGACTATGATAATTTTTTATTTATTAAACATTTGTATTTTTGCAACCTGCTCTCAGTTCCAGGCCCAGTTGCTAGGGGAGCAGCCATTCCCTGTCTAAGCAGTAGCTCAACTGATGCACCAGCCAGAGAAGTCCCTGTCCTGTTCCCTTCACTGTGCTCCCCTCCTCTCCACCTGCAACTCATTGGCTCACCCCTCCATCCCAGGCATTCCCTGACAGTTACCCAATCCCACCCCATAGATTAAGGAGAGGGATTGGCAGCTGCTTTTCCCATTGAAGGGTGACTTTGGAGATGGTAGGGAAGAGATAGATTCCACCAGACCCTTTCCTTATCTTTATCCCACATTATGACTGTAAAGGCCACAACAGCTGTGGGCCTTGTTTAGGGGCAGAATAGGGCTTGGCTGTCACAGTGGTGCAATTTATGCCAGTGTATTTTTATGCCAATTAAGCAGGGCAATACAGCTGCGAGTTGCTCCAAGTAGCCATGTCCTAGCTGGGCTGCCACAACATGGGCAACCTCTAGGTGGTAGCAGAGAGAGTGATCACCCCAACCCTTTGCTGCTATGTAATGGTCACCCTTATTTCGGCAGCCCCTAACATAAAAGAAGTGCTGTACTCTGCAGATTTGCTACTCGGTTTTGGATGATTTGACTGAAATTATAAGAAACTGGCAGTTCTTGCAATGATTTTTCTTATTTAATGGGCTAGAAATGGGTTTTGAGTGCTGAAATAGATTTCAACTGGTATTTTTATCTGCAATTTTATGACTTGCCACCCTGAGAATAATTTTTGTTGGAACAGTACTTTCTAGGCAGAATGCTTTTGTAGTAGTGGATTCCTGAACTCTGTAGGTGTTGGACTAGATGCTCTCTTATAATCCTAAAACATAGACCTTCCAAGATTCTGCAAAACTATTTAAAGGAGCATGATTACAAGAATAAATTACTTGCATTAGCCTTAAAGGACGACTTAACTGGGTGGCAGCAACAACTTGGCTGAGTTTGAAAAGCTGAACTAAGCAGGACTGGACCAAGTTAGTATCTGGATGAGAGATTTCTAGGAAATCCCAGATTGTAGGCTAGACTGGGAAATTTAAAAAAAAAATCCTGGAGACAGGCAAATCACTTCCATATTACTGCCTGGAAAAAGTCCATGGATGTTCCATGGTCACCAGGAGCAAAGCTTTGCTTGAAAGACATTTTCCTGCTTTCTCTCCTGAAAGGAGTAAATGCCAACCTAATAGAGTTCCTACTAGAGGGAGGGAGGGCATTTGCAGGAAGGAGTTTGAGGGGAATTGGAGGAGAGCGGCTGAAGTTCATGCCTAGTTTTGGAGAAAAAAGATGGAGAAAGGCAAGTAGCAACCCAAAGGTAAATGTGGGAGCATATTTAGAATCAGGAAAGAGCTAAGACAAATTCTTCCAAATAAATTCTGGATGAGGGTATGCCAGTTTTGGGCTTCTGCTAATGCAAAAATAGACTGCCTCATTTTACAGTTCAGAGAGATTAATACTGACTAGTCTCTAGCTTGACTCACCAGGGGAAAGCAGCTAGGCAAAATGGTTTCACGGAGCAGGACTACTACATCATCTGAATTATGCCATCTCAGGCCACGAGAAATGCACGAGGACAGAATAGGAAGACCTTGGGAGAGGCCCTGGAAGTAAGTATGCCGGTGTCAAGCACCCTCTGCTACTGGCATATTAAAACCGTCTCTTCCTTATTTCCACTCCTAACTGAGCCCTAACTCCATTCCTGTAATCTGTGAGGTTGGTCAGTACCTGGATTACTGTAAGACAAAATATGGAAGAACACATATAACCTGACTAAATCTGAGATCACATGCATGAAAATATAACCTTTAAATATGTTCACAGTGATTTGAACATATCCAACATTTGCAGTGAGTGTTAACTGTCAGTCCAGCACATTGTTCTGCTTAGAGTATGAGGAGGAGGAATGTCAAGTCCAGCCCAAGAACAATGGTGAAACAGTCCAGTCGAGCTCAGTTCCTTTATTTGCTTACACCTTATAGACAGAATCTTGCCAGACTAAATCTATACTATTAAACAAGTGGATATACCCTCTAAGATTCTAGGGAGTGGCTATGCTGAGCCTCTTACACTTCCCACGCTCCACCTCCAGACTGTGTTTTTTGTCTCCTTTCCCTGCCTGGAATCCACCCCCTCCTTCCTGATAGCCTTGCTCTCTGCTGCAATCCACCACATCACCCTCCCCTTCCTAGATACATTCCATCACATGGAAAGAACTATTTGATTGAGTTCCTCACTTAGCTCCTCATTCAACTTTACCTCCAGTAAGGTACACTAGCTCCTAATGTAACTGACCATCAACTCTTCTTAAACTTACATCAAGGGATAAATCACAGCATTAACTTTATTTTAATAATTTTTTAGTAAAAACAGCCGAGCAGGAATTTCAGGATGACAAATCTGATGTTCTCTAATGTGTATAAATTATAACAGAATAATGTTTAAGTAAACCAAGGAACTATTACAAGTTTGTCTTCTTGGCGTGAATGATGTATCTGTTGCATGAGTGACAGCTGGGAAAGTGAGAATGAACTAAAGGTTTCATGAAAGTAAAATGAGCTAGAGATAGACATAAGCTTTGGACATTAAGATCCAAACAGAGAAAACAGATTTATGATAAAATGAATTGGATTGGGAAGATGTGCCTCATGCCAGAGATCTATAGCAGCTCTGCTCAGGTACCAGAGATGGCTTGCCCACCCTTGCTCTGCAGAGTAATAATCCGAGAGTAGTAGAATCTCTCAAGTGGCAAATTATGCTTACCCAAACAGCAGAGGATGGGAACACCATGGGGGGAAGAACATGAGTGAAGACTGGTGAGTCAGATTAAATAATTCTCTTCCACATCAGTGCTTACTCTCTCCTGCACTAAATTATACTAATGCAACCTCTCAAGCATGGGAGGGCAACAGGACACATTCCCAATAGCCTCAATTATGACACAGATAACCCATTTCCCATGTTTTTCCATTTGGAAGTTATTTATAAAGATGTATTTTCTCCAAAACTGCAGGTCTAACTAATACAACATTTAATACCAATGACTGTCAGTATTACTGTCTAGTTTCTGCTAGTACTAAAAAGTGTACTAAAGAGGCAACTGTATTGGAACTCTGAATTAAAATAAACTACCCGATTGTTGCTGAACCACATTCTGTTGCATTCTATAGTTGATGTGCCCACTAAGGACAAAGATCCTGCACTGGATTTAAGTTAGCCAGTCCCACATCTTTCTCTCCCATAGAAAAGTATACTATCCAGGTTCATTAAAAAATTTCCATTCCCTCCCATGTGTAATAGCGCCATTATAGAGATCATACCAAATTAGCACCATAGAAAGGTACCAATCAGATGTATCAGTGAAAGAAGAAAGGCAAAGAGGAATATGCATAGGTAGCCCAGATACATACAGTGGGGCAAAAAAGTATTTAGTCAGCCACCAATTGTGCAAGTTCCCCCACTTAAAAAGATGAGAGAGGCCTGTAATTTTCATCATAGGTATACCTCAATTATGAGAGACAAAATGGGGAAAAAAATCCAGAAAATCACATTGTCTGATTTTTAAAGAATTTATTTGCAAATCATGGTGGAAAATAAGTATTTGGTCAATATCAAAAGTTCATCTCAATACTTTGTTATATATCCTTTGTTGGCAATGACAGAGGTCAAACATTTTCTGTAAGTCTTCACAAGGTTTTCACACACTGTTGCTGGTATTTTGGCCCATTCCTCCATGCAGATCTCCTCTAGAGCAATGATGTTTTGGGGCTGTCGCTGGGCAACACGGACTTTCAACTCCCTCCAAAGGTTTTCCATGGGGTTGAGATCTGGAGACTGGCTAGGCCACTCCAGGACCTTGAAATGCTTCTTACGAAGCCACTCCTTCGTTGCCCGGGCAGTGTGCTAGGGATCATTGTCATGCTGAAAGACCCAGCCACGTTTCATCTTCAATGCCCTTGCTGATGGAAGGAGGTGTTCACTCCAAATCTCATGATACGTGGCCCCATTCATTCTTTCCTTTACACGGATCAGTCGTCCTGGTCCCTTTGCAGAAAAACAGCCCCAAAGCATGATGTTTCCACCCCCATGCTTCACAGTAGGTATGGTGTTCTTTGGATGCAACTCAGCATTCTCTCTCCTCCAAACATGACAAGTTGAGTTTAGACCAAAACGTTCTACTTTGGTTTCATCTGACATTCTCCCAATCCTCTTCTGGATCATCCAAATGCTCTCTAGCAAACTCATACGGGCCCGGACATGTACTGGCTTAAGCAGGGGGACACATCTGGCACTGCAGGATTTGAGTCCCTGGCAGCGTAGTGTGTTACTGATGGTAGCCTTTGTTACTTTGGTCCCAGCTCTCTGCAGGTCATTCACTAGGTCCCCCATGTGGTTCTGGGATTTTTGCTCACCGTTCTTGTGATCATTTTGACCCCACAGGGTGAGATCTTGCATGGAGCCCCAGATCGAGGGAGATTATCAGTGGTCTTGTATGTCTTCCATTTTCTAATTATTGCTCCCACAGTTGATTTCTTCACACCAAGCTTCTTGCCTATTGCAGATTCAGTCTTCCCAGCCTGGTGGAGGTCTACAATTTTGTTTCTGGTGTCCTTTGACAGCTCTTTGGTTTTGGCCATAGTGGAGCTTAGAGTGTGACTGTTTGAGGTTGTGGACAGGTGTCTTTTATACTGATAACAAGGTCAAACAGGTGCCATTACTATAGGTAACGAGTGGAGGACAGAGGAGCCTCTTAAAGTAGTTACAGGTCTGTGAGAGCCAGACATCTTGCTTGTTTGTAGGTGACCAAATACTTATTTTCCACCATGATTTGCAAATAAATTCTTTAAAAATCAGACAATGTGATTTTCTGGATTTTTTTTCTCATTTTGTCTCTCATAGTTGAGGTATACCTATGATGAAAATTACAGGCCTCTCTCATCTTTTTAAGTGGGAGAACTTGCACAATTGGTGGCTGACTAAATACTTTTTTGCCCCACTTGTAAAACACTTTGTTACTACATCAAGTGCTAAGAAGCTGCTGTGCAAAACATCAGAAAAAAGAATACTAAAAAACAAATGCTGATTTTTCACAACTTATCTTTATTAATAAGAACTGAAGTGTTACACCAATAAGGTGCCTGTCATATCATCTGGAAGGCAGAAAGGTAAAAATAATTAAATCATAGCTAACAAGGCCTAGGTTTCTTGTGGGCATTTTTTTCCATTTGGAATCTGTTTATAAGGGTGTATTTTCTCCAAAGTTAAACTGCAGGTCTAACATTTAATTCCTAACAGCTGTACATTGAGAAACACAGGAAAAACATGAAGCAATATAATAAAATATAGGAGACATAAAATAAATATAGAGAAAAGGCTTCCTCTTACTGATTTGTTTTGCCTGCTTGGAGAACTGAGATGGGTTTTTGTCTTAAAATACAGTAGGAAATTACAGTTTTAATACAGGAATATTTTAGATTAGACAACTCAGATTAATTCGTAGGTGTAGTAATATTGGAAGACTGATATAAAATTAGTATTAAAATGTTGCAAATATACTGTTCTTTTTTAAAAAAAAAACCTGCCCCTGGTCCCTAAATATGTTGAAATTATACCCATATCCCAACCCTATGACATCAAATATGATTTCCTAACAAAAATTTAAACAATACTTTTGCAACTTAGATCTGTAAAATATCCCCGTACAGTAGTATAGAAATACAACGTATATAAAACTTTTTGAAAGTTATTGGGAGAACTATTGTCAAGGCAGCCTGATGAATTATTTCATAAAGCTTTCCTATCTATGAACAAAAGCCTGCAAAAGTATGATGAAATATATGATGGGAAAAAGAGAATGAGCCAGTGACATTTTTCTAAGTTTTCCTGAAGTAAATGTAATTATACTTCACATACCTACCACACCACACCTTCACCCCTAGAAGATGCCATATTGCTCCTGTGGCCTCAGTAGCTCAGGATTAAAATGTTCTGTGCCAGTCCTTGATCAATTAAGCATATTCCAGAATGGCTTACATAAATTTCTTAGAACAGCAAAGTATAAACACACATAAAACTAAAACCAAACAAGCAATGTAGCAAAGAAAAGACAAAATAGATTGCAAATTTAATTCAATTTCAAATGTCTCCTGAAAATGCTTAGGCAAGCAAGAGTGTTCAATATGGTTCCAACAAGTGAAAGGTATGGTATTTTTAAAAAGTGTACAACAACTGAAGCAACATAATAGGCTCATCTCTTATGCTGTGTCTGTCAGCCTTGGGGTTAAATTTAGTGCAGGCCTCAGGTACCTGTCATCTTCTGATGTTGCTGAATTAGAATTTCCAGGAACTCTCACGTTTAACCACAAGCCTAGCTAGGGCTGCTGGAAGCTGTAGGTCAGCAACATCTGAGGGTCACAGCCCCAGCCATGGCTTTGCCAGCTTAAAAAAGGGTGAAATGATGGCAACTAGCATTTAAAATACACCCTTTGCTCAAAATAATTTTCATAAAGGAAAGATAAAATTGCACATACCTGATAAAATTATTCTAATTATTCTCTTTATTATGCTGTATGTGATAGACACCATAAAAGAAGTCACTTCCTTATTGAACATTTGTTGATTAGAGATCTAGATCTAGTATCATAAATATGTACATCCATAAATTAAACATTTAATCAAACATATAAATAAATTAGTTTAAAATAATTTGCCTAAACAAAATAACTTTTGTTTAAAACTTCCTTTCAGTAAAAATCAATGGGCTATTGAAGGTATTTCAGCACACTGCACTTTGCCAACCCTGTCAAATAGACAAAATATCCAGACTATTAGAAGAAGAAGAATCAGTGAAAAAATTGTATTATCAAACATGTAACTTCGGGGCCTCAAAAATATACTCCATTTATGGAGTGCTTTATCCTCCTTCATCTTTCTGACATAAGCAAGAAGGTAATGATGCAGCTAATTTGCCACAACCAATTGCATACAGAGCTCCTCACCTGCACACAGAAATATGGGCTGCTTTCTATGCCAATTCTTTTCCAAGCACAGTGCTGCTTTCCTCACTTGAAATGTGGGTTCACTGGGAATTATCCCAGCCTGCTCAGAAGATTCAAGACAGCTGGACAGCAGGATGACTCTGGACTACACTTTGGATGGCCTTTTCAGTCAGATGCAGAGCATAGAGGCCGAGACATTCTTGGAAATAAAGATGAAGCTGGAGACATGCCCATTTAAAATTAAATGGATCTTTACAAATTAAATCTTCAAGGAAATGTTAATACCAAGGAAGTTAAGTATTAGCACATTATGCCTATTGGCACCTTGTTGGGGATCCCAGGTTGATCTCATTCCGTCAGCAAACAATCTAAGACAACTGACAGGTATGAAATCAATTGTCCCTACAACCATGGAAAATTGTTTACCTTTGATTATGCCCAGAATTGGACACCCAACCATCAGTTGCTAATTAATCTTCCTGCCACAGCCTGTCTTGTAGAAGATGAAAAAGCCAAACTATCATCAAGATGTGTAAAGATCTGTAGAATTCTTACAAGCCATCTTATAAATACCCTGAAAGTATTATGGAGGCTAGAATAGGCTAGAATATTATATGGATATATGTAATACCTGGAACTTAAATGCAGACATTAATACTTAATTAATTAAGTCCTTAATTAAAGTCACCAGAGGCAAGATCAGTCTTCTCAGATATAGTGGTTATACCCAAGGGCCTTTTAATATGCTCATTTTCTAAATTCAGGCAGGTAATGATCAGGAGAAGGGCCTTTTCATTCATGGCAGCCCCGTATTTGTTTAACTATATGCTGCTTTCCCATGCAATTTTCTCAAAATAGGGACCAGTCCCTGCAGTTTTCTTGGCAAAGCTTTTCGGAAGTGATTTGCCATTGCCTCCTTCCTAGGGCTGAGAGAGAGTGATTGGCCCAAGGTCACACAGCTGGCTTTGTGCCTATGGCAGAACTAGAACTCACAGTCTCCTGGTTTCTAGCCTGATGCCTTAGCCACTACACCAAAATGGCTCTCCACAATAAAATTATAATAGATTAAAAACAATCATCCGAAGAATAACTGCATTCATACAGGGAAGGCCTCACAGCATTTGTAAGACTCCAGCAAAGGCTTAATAACCCTAATACAAAGGCATCTTCTAGATAATAGGGAGGAGAGTGTTCTAGAGAACAGGCATATCAGAATCAAAGAAATAAACAACTTATGCGAGACTGAGCAAGACAATTCCAGGATAAAACAAGCTACCTCCATCCTGAAGCCATGGCTGGACATGGCTAGCTGAAAATCTTTAATTCTACCATGACTTGCAGTTTATGGACATGGAGAGCACAGCCAATACAATAAATAAATGCCATATCCAATGCAGAGTTGGGGATTAAACTATAAAAAAGGACTGATGGCCAAAGCATTCTGCCTTGCCCAAGTAGTTCCCTCCCACCACATTTCTCTCTTCCTGGCTTTCTAGTTAGCCAGAAAGAAGGTGCTTTAAAAACAAATGTATTTCAGACCTATGCTTTGACTCTTCAGGTTGTCACTTGTGTTATGAAGTGAGAGGTACAGATGCATAAGGAAAGGGTGACTAGTTTAGAGTGCCTTGGTCTCTGTTCACAGAAGCGATGCCATTTTGAGAGCTTTTACCTACTCTAACTCATTTTCAGCATTCCCAAAACACAAGATAGGTGGTTGGAGAAGCAGAGGACACAGAAAAAGCTCTGACCATCTTGTCTCTTACGCTGAGCTTCCTATCAGCAGCAGGTTCCTACAGGGGCTTTCTACTTTTATATGACAGGGAAGGGGAGCAAAGGAGGTAACAATGAGCCTCTCCAGCCATGGTTTTTGTCACAGCTCTTGGGTAAGAAACAGAACTGTAAAGGAACGACAGGAACGCAAAAGCATTGCAAATCTGTTTACTGTCCAATGGAGGATTCCTGTCCAGCTGTCTTGCATCCTGTGCCAGATGACACTGAAGCAGCCCACGTGCACAGAAAGGGATAGTAGAAATCTATCTGAGGAGACATTTTACATTTATTTGAAGATGGAAAGACAATAATGGAAAGGTATACAGACCATCTCAAGCATTCTAGGTACTTCACAAGTACTATCTCAGTAAGTCTACAAAGTCGGTGTTACTATTATCCCTGTACTGAAAGTTGTGTTCGGAAATTAAGACGGAGTGGCTGACACAGAGCCACTGTGAGTTCTAATGATTCCCAGCTGGGTACTTCCTGACTCACAGCCCGGCTCATGCCCTAAACCACAATTACAGCAAGAAAAGAATGTCTTTTAAAAATGAATTTTACATCGTTGCCTTAGAGTACACACACAGACGCATACATAATCTTTTAAATAGATAACCGGCATTAGAAATAACACCACCATTTCTTTTCTTTTTTTTTTTGGAGACATTCATTGCTGCTTTTATCTGAGATAGAAAGTAACAATTTTAAGGATTTTTAATTAAAAAAAAGTAAGGAATTTAAACATTTTTAAGTTGGGTGGTATTTGGGGTTTCTTAATCAGAATTTGTCTTTTGTCCTGAAATGTTTTTGAATACAATGATGGTTTATTTGTTCTTTTGGCTCTTTCATAAATTTGCTTCAAAGCACCTACTTTTAAAATGGAGGGGAGTTTTATTGTGTGTGTGTGTGAAGTGGCACCTATTGCTATTTAACTTTAAAAAAAAATCCATGAAAACCTTTCAAAACAAACAAGCAAATAAATACAATATTTTTTAAAAGGAATTTAAAAAGAGACAGGTATTTTTACTTGGGGTTGGAAAATGTCTATTTTATTCTAATATCACTTCCTAGTTGAGAATTTAGTCTTTTTTCTGGTCCCTAATCACCATGGAAAACAGCAGATGTGTAACCTCTGCAGTGACAACAGCTTTCCATTCTTCTCTCATATAAATTCATAAGAGCTGAATTAATATCACAAGCCCATGAATCCCCATATTTATACAGCAAGGTTTTAGGGAATCAAGACTGGATTTCATATCTAGTGATTAAAATGTACCTAAAACTATTCCAAATGGGTACTGAAACATGCCAATCTCCACTTCCATCCAACACAATTGCTAGGGCTAGTTTTACCTGATCCATCTACATAATCATTTAAACTGTTTCTTTCATATTTTAAGTGATTAAATAATCACTGTAGTAAAATGACACATTCAAGAAGGCCCTTCTTTTAGCTGTATTAAGCATACTGACCATTCGCTAAACAGAACTGACAACCCATTAATACCCCTGTGCAGATTAATCTTCCTTAGTCCATCTTGAGTCAGAGTCCCAAAGCAGAATTCTAGCGACAACTGTACTTCTTTATGTTCCATTTTTCATCTCCCATTCCTAGAAAGAAAGAAAGAAAGAAAGAAAGAAAGAAAGAAAGAAAGAAAGAAAGAAAGAAAGAAAGAAAGAAAGAAAGAAAGAAAGAAAGAAAATGTAAATATAAATATAAATATAAATATAATATAAATATAAATATAAATATAAATATAAATATACATACTCGTAACAGCTGAGTCAAGTATCATATACCAAACCACCAAAATCCAAAAGAAAAATTTATACAAGGCAAGAACCATCAGTTTCATGATGTATACATGAGATTAACACATGAGAGCTGCGCTGCAATATTATTGTTTACAGCTGGATGAAATAAAGACAATTCCAGAAAGAAATTCCATACCAGCATTTCCCAATCTTGGCAACTTCCAAATGTGTGGACTTCAACTCCCAGAATTCCCCAGCCAGCATGGCCATCCACCAAGCCTGGGATGCCCTGTTCTAGAGCCTGAGAATCTTACTGACTCGAAAACATAATGAAATCAGAACTTGTATAACATTTGATTTCAATAAAAACTTGCAACTAGGGGCCTGATTAGGAAGAAAGTAAACACGAACATCTTATTAAGATAAAAAAGAGAACTGCTATACAGTTAGTCCTCACTTACCAACCACAATTGGGACCGACACCTCTGCCGTTAAGTGAAGCGGTTCCTAAGTGGGAAATCATGTGACTGTGACTGTGCTTTTCTTTTCCCCACTCCCCTGCCCTTTGGGATCCTCACATGGGGGCTGGCATAGCTGGCTCGAAACTGACATGACTAATCAGTTTCACACGTTCAGCTTTTGTTTGTCAATGCTCACCCCAGCTCTGGGATAATTAACAAGAGAATTAATGTTTGCATTTACATTCATTGGAGAGGAAGGGATTACAAGACAGATTAAGCAGGCACACAATGGGGAATACACATCAAAAGCAATGCGCTGGTGCCGGCAGCCCTGAGCTTGCTAACAGCCTGATTTATTCCCCATTGTGTGCTTGCTTACTCTCTTGTAATCTCTTCCTCTCAATCTCTGCTCTGTGAAGGAGGGGGAACAGGTCAGGCACAGGAGAGATTGCCTACATAAATTATTCCCCCCCCCCCAGAGCACAAGTGATTTCTGTAGGCAATCTCTCCTGTGTTAATAAACATGCGTTAATAACATGTGGATAAGGACAAGCCAGTAGATGTCATCTACTTAGTTTTTCAAGAAGTGTTTGATAAATGCAAACAAAGGGGAGTACACCGGGCTGTTTGCAAAGCACACTCAGGGCTGCTGGCACCAGTGCATTGTTTTTAATGTGCATTCTCCATTGTGTGCCTGCTTACTCTCTCATAATCCTTTTCTTTCCAATCTCTCCACTCTGCAAGGAGGGGGGAAACGAAAAACAAGAAATCAGGTACAGGACAACATGTACTGACTGCAACGGTGATCATGTGACTGAGGGATGCTGCGAAGGTCGTAAATGCAGGCATTGATTCTAAAGTTATTTTTTCAGCACGATCATAACTTTGAATGGTTGCTAAATGCAGCAGTTGCTAAGCAAGGACTACCTTTAATCTAGCACAAGGTGGTTCTGTATTTGGGGGTCTGAGAAGCTTAGAGCTTCGTTTTGGGACTTGGCTTCAGACAGAAACAAATAGGTAGTTGAAAAGTGGATGTAATTCTATCACAGATCCAATTGCTAGAGTTTGCTTGTTCTCCTTCATAAAGGACCTAATATGAACCAAGGGAAGGCAATTTGTGGTCAATATATGCCCCTACTGCAAGGTTTTGGGGCTTCTGGAGCTCCCTTCCTCTTTTCCCTCTGGAGATCAGCAGTGTTAGCTTGGTACTGAAACTATGTTGAATTCAGCTGCAAGCAATGAACATTGACTTCAGCTAAGTTGTGAGGGGTCTGCAGATCTGGAAATTGTATATTGTGGGGTTCTTCTATGGCTGCCTGAACAATTTTATGCTGCTCTCTTGTATTGATTTTGACAGAACATTCCACACTTTGGAAGATACATGATTGTCCCAAACTACCAAGCCTATGTTTCTGACTGGAAAGTGGTGTAGCCGTAGAGCTTCAGGAAGAGTTTTCTAAGCCTTTTTGATGCCTTTTTTTTTTTTTTTTTTTTACAGAAGTCTTCAGAAATTTCTTTTGATTGTCTCTAGAATTTATGTGGGAAGAATTTCACTGTAATGAGGGAAGTCAAAGTTCGAAGTTTATCTAGGGCAGAGGTGGCCCAAAGTAGCCCTTATTGTTTAATAAATACCCCTAGTTATCTCTTTAATCAAATTAACTGAAATAGGGGGATGATTACTTTTTTATCCTTGCACACTATCTATTTGTGAAATAATGAAACAAGATCAAATGTTAGTGCCATTTGTTCTGGCAGACTTTATATATAACAGGACCCACCCAAAGGTCTGATAACATTCATGGCAAAGATAGGCAAACATGCAGAAAATCCAAATATTTTTTTACAGAATCATATTGCAACCGGAGGACTGTTTTTCCACCATTCTTTCTCTCACCTGAAGCTAAAAGAACCGAGTTTTAAAGGGTAAGATGGCTACCAAGTTTTTGTTTTCTGAGCAACAGTATCTCATTTCAAAGCAAAGCAAGACAGCAAACTGGCTTCTCTACTGTGAAAAAAGGATAAATAAATCAAGCTGCTTAGTAATAGTAGGAAAATATGTAACACCCGTGTGAATCTCACCTTTGCCTTCTGAAGCACATGGCCTCGGCATGGAGAGGTGCTTGAGGAGGAATGTCTTTTCAGGACAATTGCACTGTTCACAGGCATAGAACATTCTGTATCACTTGTATCACAACTGGAGATGGGTGAATTCTCCAGTGTCTGATGCTTTAGAACTGGGGACTGAATAATAAATAGAAAACAACCTGAAATCACAGCTATCAAAGGTTGTATCAACAGTTCAGCTACTATCCTGGCTCTCCAAGAAGAGAATATAATCCTACCGGGCAAATGCAAAGATTGGTTTGAAGAAGCAAGATAACAGCTTAAGATTGGCAGATACAGAGTCAGGAATATTTGCATACCTTCAATGAGTTAACTTTCAGAGCCATATAACTTGAATCCTAGGGGTAGTGAAGGAACTTACTTATATCTGGCTGAGCCTCTGGCCATTACCTTTGAGCATGGAACACTGGACTTATCATGAAGTTCCTTTCCTACTATGCAAGGAGGATATTCTGAGCCATGGTGCACAATGGTTTTTTTCTCCCTTTAGCTTATTTAAGACTACCCATAGATTCTGCCATAACAAATAAGCAGTTAACTGAAAATGGAAGTGAAAATTTATAACTGCCTTATGGTCATGCTAGAGGAAAAGAATGTAAGTAATCCTCAAACCCTAAAGTGAAACAGAACTCCAAAAGGTGCTGAACAGATTGAGTTAGTGCAAATTTGTGGTACAAATCTCTTATTGCGTTCCTTTGAAGCACAATGGACATATGGACAGCGTTCAGACCATCTACCCCCACCCTGAACATACTTAGGGCTGCACTCTACAGTGTCTCCATGTTGATTATACAGCAATGGTTGGTACTGCTACCAGCACAGTGCTTTATCCTTGCAAAAGGCAAGGTTGGTAAAGACAGATTGCCCATAGATGGGTAGAGAGAAAGATCAATGGGTCTACCAATAATGCCATTGCCACTCTCTTTTTCTCCTGCTCTTTCTTTCCTCCTATCCCTAACAATGCTTCGTCTGACAGTCCTACAGCCAAGCATATAATAATGAGGCCAAGGGATGTGGGAAACCATAAATGTGCTAAATTTTGTGAATGAATCGTTTATTTAATGAGATGTGTTTAATGTTTTAAATACTGTTTACTTTGTCTTGTCCCTACCCACTATTTTCATAATACTTTTTAGCCTATGACCCTCAAATATACATACATACATACATATTTGCATTAGCACTGTCACAGCTTGCTACTTCCTGACTTCTGCTGATCCCATTTGTTTGTATGAGTAGTTAGGATTTTTGGTACCACTGTGGATCACTTTACACTTGCTCACACTGAATTACATCTGCCATTTTGATGTCCTGCTCCCCTAATGTGCAGAGATCCCTTTGGAACTCTTCACAGTCCTTTACTTTTTTTTACCATTCTGAGCAATTTAGTATCATCAGCAAACTTGGCTATTCCACTAGTCTGCCCAATTCCAAATCATTTATAAAAAGCACTGGTTCTAGGAGGACCCCACTAGCTATATCCCTCCACTGTGAGCAATGTCTATTTTACTCCTACTCTTTGTTTGCAATTCTTTACCAAGCTGCTTACCCATAAGAGGACCTGCCCTTTTATCCCATGGCTGTTAAGCTTACTGTGAAGTCTTTGATCATGGACTTTATCAGACACTTTTTGAAAAACTAAGTAGATGATGTTTACTGGCTTGTCCTTGTCCACATGTTTATTAACACCCTCAAAAAATCTAGTAGATTAGTTAAGACAGGACCTTCCCTTAGTGAAGCCATGTTGAATATCCTTGACCAAGGCCTTTGTCTCCAAATGTTTGCTAATTTTATCTTTAATAGCAGTTTCCACTAACTTCCCTGGAACAGATGTTAAGCTGATAGACCTATCATTTCCTGAACCTCTCTGTGAGACCTTAAAAATTAGAGTTACATTGGCCCCCTTCCAGTCCTCAACTACAGAGGCCAAGTGAAGAGAAAAGTTGCATATTTTAGTTAGAAGGTCCATCAACTCAGATGTGTTTAATTTTTAAAATATATTTTCTCTTGTCTCCATCCACATTTTCATACAACTTTTTCAACTGTGGCCCTCAATATGCTACTTAGGTCCAAGGCAGCCCTCAGATCACATAAAAAAATTCCCCATGTAATAACAGATCTAAGTTAGCAAAAGTGTGCAAACAAATGACAGATGTGAGTTCTGAACCTCATATGTGGAGCATGATAGGCAGTAATTATTTAAAAATAATGAAATACTTAAATGATTTATAAAAATACATTTTGTAGTAGAATCTATGCAGTATTCTAAATAACCCAAGACTTAATGCTGAAGATAAAGCATTTTTCCACATAATGGCTAAAATCAAATGAAGAGTAAAATGGGAAATGGACCTCTTTTTAAAACAAAATGGATAAACTGTTTAAAGTAACAAAACTGTATGTATAATGATATAAAAACAATGTCCTAACAGTCATTTTTGATAACAAGATCAGAAACAACATTTAAATTAAAATACCTGTGCAGCTAAGCTCCGCGATTTAGGTTCAATGGCCAATCCTAGTGTAATGCCTCCAGCCAAGGCTTTTTTCAAATTCTCTTTCACCTCTGTCAACTCTAGTTCCAGAGACACACGTTCAGACTCTTTCAACTTACACTCTTCTTCCAACTTCTTTAATTTATCTTCAAGAATTATTAGGGATTTCCTGCCTGAAATCCAGAGGCGAGAAGTGATCTTTAAGGTGGGGATAAAACTGTACATTCTGTTCCTAGACCAAAGGCTGAGAAGTTGGATACTGAAGCCACTTCACAGCAGGCAGCTTCAGAACTGAGTCATCATTCATAAAATAAAAGTTACTGTAATCTGATCAGCCACAAGAATATACCCAAGTTTGTTTGTTTGTTTATTTATAATTTCAATTTTTACTGCTACCCACCTCAACATTACTCTGGTAAATATTCTATAATTAAAATACAAGAGTTCAAACTGCACCAGCAAATTATTTCCAAAATAGGCTATATCTAGTGCTATGACTATTCATCAGTATAAACTAGCCCTTGAGCATTTAACTCCTTTAAAATGATCCAGCCTGGCAAATAAAATGGTATAAAAATAAAGCTATCTGTAACACAGGACTACCTTGAAAGCGGCAGCCCCATGCTAGACAGGTCCCTCCTCTTTTGTAACATCATATATACAACACAAATGCTGTAAAACAAACAAACAAATAAGGATCTCTGCCCCCCTCTCTATACAATTAGCCGTCACTGAAAAGAATACTAAAACGCATTGTCTAGTTACTTTATCAGCATACTCAAATTTTAATTGAATATTATAAAGGATCAGAAACTTGGCTTGGAGCAGCAGTTTATGTGTTGGTCTTATCTTTGTATTGCAAGCTCCCCTAAGTTATAAACAGGAGGTGATTTCTTTTTCTTCTCTGTTTCTAAGCCTGCATCTTTTCGTATGAAAAAAAGAGCAAGAACATTACTTCTGATGCTGAAGGCACTATTCCCTGATACTTTGATTATAAAACAAAATGAAGTGCCTGACATACCAGGATTCATTTCGAGGGCTGCCCGAAGATCTTTCCTTTCCTTTCGTAGCTGAGCCAGGTGATTCCTCAGGATTTCCTTTTTCTTTAACAGCTCCTCCTCTTTTGTTTGTAATCTCTTCGCATCTGCTTCAACACGATTCTTTCCGTATTTGTATTGATCTGCATCTGCACAGAAGTTTAATTATGAGATATTTGAACTAGGAATCTTATGAGTCAGAATAAGCCAAATCTGGGCATCCCAATTACTTATCTGTCTGTCATTCTGTCCATCTGTCTGGAATCAAATATTTCAATAAATATTTGTTTTACTATTACTCTCTATTTGACAACATACCTTTACCTCCTTGGTTGCTATTACATCTTCAATCACTCCAGCTTTAGTCCAACAAAAACCTTCTTCAAGTAGCTAAAAGTATGTCTTATAAACACCTGATACACCTGAGCAATCATCCAGATAATACCAACCATACCAGCCAAATTACACCGAAAAAGTGTCCAAAAATTCCAAAGCTTTAAATATGAATATTGAAAAAGAAGGAAGAACTTAACTCAAATTTTCTATTTGTTCCTCCCATATTGTGCTGGAAAAGTAAATAAGAGAGGAAAGTAATAAAAAAATTGATCGTGAAGAGATCATGAAGGATAAGGACATTTTTATGACAACTGGGAGCAGAACAATTAAAACAATGATTTTCCACTGACAATATATAACTGAGAAAATTAGACATTGAGAAATAGTGAAAGAAGACAGACACTGTTGAATTACAGATTTGGAGAGTAACTAGGAGTACCACAGACTGCAAGAAGAACCAATCATTTGGTCTTGTACAAACTAAATACTGACTGCTTCCCTGAGAAAATGATGAGCATGAAGAAACTCACACACTTTGGGCATATGATGCAAGTGTGATCCAAGTATTTATTTTTTGTATTTATAAAATAAATTATAATAATGGAGTAGGAAAAAGTAACTATGCCTGGCAATATTAAGCAAAGTAGAAAGATAACATAGAGGGACAGGATCAGAAAAATCACTGTTAGTATATAGAAGACACATTGGACATCAATTTATGAATGAAAATGCTCACTCATAAGTGACCTTATTGATCAAAGAGTCATCACTTACAACCCTTCTTTCTTGTTCTGCATGTAGTTAGTAAATTTATACAAAATATGTAGACACTGCAATCAAAGCTTGAGTGAAAGATGCTTACCCATTCAAGGGAAGGACAAGAAAATGGCATCACTTATTAAATAATTTATTTAGTCCTAAATTATACATATTAACATAGAACTCTTTCAGAAAGGAGTCATCATTTACAAATAAATCTAATTAAAAAATTGGTTGTTTAGTCCCCCCCCTATAAATCAGAGGTTCCCTTGTGAAAAGGAACTGCAGACAGAACTTCTACATTCTGCAATCCATTCTTATCTGTGAGTAAGCCCAATGGAACGTAATAGCTTTTGATTCTGGAGAAGCATATTGTCAAAGATGAGTGAATTCACATGGATTCAATTCTTATTTGGCTTAATTTTTCCAAATATTCTTGAGATACCCTTACAAAAAGCTTATCCAGACTTGTAATGTTGAAATAAGAATGCTGAGAGTGACTTATATACGCACTTTAGTGCAGAGTTCTCCAGGAACAGCAGTTAGGTTGCTATCACACATCATTAAAACATTAGCAGTCATGGAATTTAATCACTGCATGGCAACTCATGTGATCAGAGTAAATTGCAACTGCAAAGTGGAATAGCAGAGACTCTCTCCCATGTTATTCTTAAACTGATCAGCTTAAGTACAGTTCTTCAGAAATTACTTATGATCCATCAACTTGAATTTCCCACTTAGAACACTGATGATCATGATGGATAACCTTGGTTTTGGCAATGAGATTTCTGTGTGAGCAATCATTTATCTCATGGGATATATTTATCTAACATGCCCAAAGAATTATTTTACCTGGTTAACTTCATATAGTTTAAAAGAATAAGACAATTTCAAAGAAGAAAGAAATAAGGAATACTCACTAGAGCTACTACGTTTCACATTTGAAGCAAATTCTGATTTTTTTGGTGAATTACTTAATGTTCTTCCTTTTCCTGAAATTCCATTTGCAGCTACTGGCATCTTCTTTCCTTTAAACTGTTAGGAAAATCAAACATGTATTTATCGCTAAATATTAGGTGCAGTTTTCTTACAACAGTTGAAATGAAAGGAGGTAAATACTGCTTAAAAGTTTAAAATCAAAGTAGTTAGAAAAACATGCTTCTGAAACAACAAAAGCATCTATTGTACTTTTTGAAAATAAATAAGAGATGAGACCACATAACATTTAAAGCATAATTTTTTGACAAAGGGCCATATCACAAAATAATCACAGGAAGATGTACTAACCCTGAAGCTTCAGAAAACTTGGACTGATTTCTTGAGGCAGGAAATGAATTGGCAATAAAATCTTAAATTAACGTCAGCCTTTATAAGAACTGCAAAATGTTCAGAACAAAGTTGCAATGATTGGGACAATGGGACATTTTGCAAAGTGTGAAAGGAAATCTGTTTTTAATTTGACAAGAGCAGAACTCCAACATTTAGACTTACATTTTTTGGATTTACAGAATAACTATTTACAAATTGTTTGTTTATGGTTCAAATATGACAAGTTGAAATGTGAAGGGACGTTAATTTATATGTTATATTATTTTGCCTTAGAGCTACATTGGTTCTTGTGAGTCATTAAAATGACTTAAGGAGACAATATCTGTGTTCGTCTGATTTTTCTGAATCTTCAATTACTCATTTCAATATCAGACACTCTTCAAAGAATGTTACATTATATTTTCTTGAAACAAGCAACAATCATTATTTTGCAGTGCATTCAATACAATGAACCGGTTAAAAGAAAGTGATTCCTCTAGCAACTAATTTCATTATTATTTTAAATTTAAACAGATCTTCCTAACCTTAGGACAAAACTTTTGGGCAAATTTCAAATTTGCTTTCTAAAGAAATATACAAGCAAATGGTACACTGCAGAAGAATGACTGTTTCACTCCCAAAATGGAAAAGCTGTAAAGCTGAGACTATAACAAGGCATAAAATATATGGCCAATTTGTCAATAGCTTCTCCCATCCTCCATTACTTATGTGAACTGCATTATTTCTCTTATACTTCCAAATGTGAAACAGATTTGCAGAAGGTTTAGAAAGATCAAATCCCCAAAGATTTGAAAGTGAACAGAACACAAAACTCAATGAAGCATATTCATTTGAAGCTATTTTGTATTCAAATAAGTTGACTGTTTCTGTTAGAATGAAAGGAGACTATCTGCATAACACAGAACAGTAGGAATTACCCAGGCCACAATAATAATTCAAACTCAATGCACTAAGTGCAGATATTCAACTACAGTGGTACCTCTACTTACGAACTTAATCTGTTCCATGACTCTGATCGCAAGTCGAGCTGGTCGCAAGTCGAAGTAAATTTTCCCATAAGGTTCAATGTAATTACCGTTAATCCGTTCCGGCATCCGCGGACCACGCGTCAGGGGCGGAAAAACAGCCGCTGACCACACGGCAGGGTGGAAAAAATGGCCGCGGACCATGTGTTAGGGGTGGAAAAACGGCCACGGACCACGTGGAACGGGCAGAAAAATGGCCGCGGACGTGGAACGGGCGGAAAATGGCTCGTAAGTCGAGGCGAATTCGTAAGTAGGGGTAAATTTTTGGGGCCGGAGCTGATCTTATCTCGAAAATTTCGTAAGTAGGGGCGTTCGTAAGTAGAGGTACCACTGTACTCTGTACACTTCTAACTGCACATACATAAGTACAGAAATATTTGTGGGCTAGCTCAACTTTAAAGTTGACCATTACCAGCAACTTAATTTCAGCTGTTGAGGCAATCATACTGCTAAGCCACCAAAAGTATGTATCCTTCTAAATTTTCTCCATGTAGAATCCAAGCTAGTTTTATCTAACCTGATGCCCTTCAGAAATGTTACAGATGGAATTCCCAGAATCTTAAAGGAAAGCCTTGAGTTCTGAGCTGTAGTGCTAGTCTGGAGGGCACCAGGTTGGAGCAAGCTAAGTTGGACCAAGAATTTTTAAAAGAAAAATGCATAGGTTTCTAAGATGTTATTCTCATATCCAATATTTCTAAATTAAAAATAACAATTTATGTGACATTGCATTATTTAGCTCTATTTAACCGCAAGTATTTAATGGTCAGTACATAAAAGCAAGGAAAAAAAAGTCTGATTAAAAGAATTAAGCATCCCAGTACCTGTGCAACAGATCCCCTCCCCACAGCAGAGGTATTAGTGATAGACTGAGCAGAAGACAGATTGGATGAGATAGGATATTTATAATGGTTAGATGACAGTTTGTCAGTAGTTAACCTATTGGTTTTTCGCTCTGCTGGTGGACAACGTGCAAAAATTTTCGGAGATGGCAAGTTATCATACAGGCCCATGTTATCATAAAGCCCATCTTCTCCTGTGTTTCTGCTACAAGAAGGAGGAAAGCCATCTTCTGGTTCCCACTGCAATACATATACTTAGTAAATTAGCATAATCCATGCACTGAAAAAAATGAAATCATTAGAAGGTTAACTGAGCAATTAAGAACCCCCCTCCAACCCTCAGCAGGATTTCCTTCTCTAGTGGCTCTATATTTTTATTCTAAAAGAAAATATGAAAATTTGCTTTTATTTTACAGTGACTATATTAAAATGGAAATCTTATAAATCCCAATTTCTAAACATACTGCTGAAAAGGATAGTAAGGAATAATGCCATTCAATATCTATTATCTATGTTGCCTGGCTTATTGAGCCTATAATGTAAGTTTCAGTAAGATATGCAAAACACCCAACTACTGAGTTGAAACCACAAATTAACAAGAGGCAAATTTTGGTCTTTCCCATACTAAAATTTAGATAAAGTTCCCCTTCTCTTCTCTTCCACATCTTGGTGCAAAGCAGGCTTTTGATTTCTTACACCAATTTTTATCATTTTGATTTAAGAAGTTTCTACAAATTAGAGTTTCGAATTAGGTTATTATACTGATTCATAATCAGTTTTGAATCACAGGATCCTCATTTGGATATCACAAGAAACAGAGATTTAGAAACCAAGAAACCATCTCTGCAGGTGAATGCCTGACAGGAAGACAGAAGCAAAGAGGTCAAGAAGTAAATGTGTATGGTCCAACCAATCATATGGTTGGAGCACCTTTTATTCTTAGGTCAATGTATCTGAATAATGTGTTAGTACATTAATTTCTTTGTCAAGTATTATGGGAGAATTGATGTAGCTTCTAATTGTTTTTTTTTTTGAGGATCTAATACATTCATTGAAAGATAAAGTACACAGTAAGTTAGAAAGCAATCAGAAGCAATTTCAGCCAGTATTTATTGTAACTACAGGTAACAGATAACAGTATATAGTTGATATTTTAAGATGAACTTTTGTCTTTTTGACCCTCTCCTAAAATGGATGGATAACTACTATAAGAAATGTAATTATTTATTGAAAGGGGGAACTATCATATGGTAATGTTGCACTTGTAGGATAAACTTGGACAACCACAGGGTCAATCAATTTCAGAGACTGGCTGGGGAAAACTCAAAACCTTTCTGCCTAAACATTTATACTATCCTTTCCCAAACTGATGCACTCTACATATGGTGAACCATAACATTCAGAATCCCTACATAGGAATGATCACTGGATAGTCTGGACATATAGTTCAGCAAGTTTGAAAGGCATTCAGCTGGGGAAGACTGCATACAGTCTTATATTATTGTAAGGCTAAAACAGAAAAATCCCTAGTTTCCTTAGAGAAGGAGCAGGATGAAAACATAACACATGTTTACCACACTCATTTACTGTGCAGTAGGATCCACTGAAATCAATGAGACTTGCTTCCAAGAAAATAATACAGCATTGAAATAATGCAATTTCTCTTTAAAACCACAATGATACATGCAGACTCCTCAAAGATTCAAACACTGCTTGTCAATTGTATATATTTAAATTATTTGGTGCATAGTTATATCAAGATAATTTCTTCTAACCATATATTGGAAGCTTTCAGGTGCATCAGAGAGAAATGATAAAACTACAGCTACTGAATTCAGTGAGACATGGTCTCAAGACAAATATGCCTAAGAATCTACCCCAGTCATTCCAATTTTTCAAATATTTGTGATTACAGGTAGTCCTAATTTAGTGACCGGAATTGGGACCGGCAACTCCATCACTAAATGACATGGTTGCTAAGCGAAACATCACATGATTGCAATGGGCTTACAACCTTACTTCTGCTGTGGTTGTTAAGCAAATCACCGTGGGTTGTTGAGCGAGACATCACGAGACCCTGATTTGTGATTTTACTGCCGGCTTCTCCACTGACTCTGCTTGTTGGAAGCCAGTTGTGACCACGGGACATTGTGACAGTTGTAAATGCGAGGACTGGTTGTAAAGTTACTTTTCAGCACTGCTCTAACTTCAAGCAATTGCTAAACAGGGCAGTCGTTAAGTGAGGTCTACCTAGAGGATATATATATAGAGAGGATATATATAGAATAAAAAGTGCATGAAGGCAAATGAGTTATAGCACCATTTTTCCATTATATTTTTCCATATTTTAGCCATGGTGCATGCTTAATCAAACCCTTGCTTTGATTTTTCTCTGGAGAGTTGCATTATTGCTTTGGCTTAAATTAAATGAATCAAGGAATACAGGCATAAACATATTTGTTTTGGCTTACACATGCAGGTAGTACTGAAACAATATCCCCCACATCTGTAGATGAGACACAGCAAAACTTTGCAATAACATCCAGTGATATTTAGTTAAGTAGCTTCATAGGTTTTTGGAGGCTCAACAGACATAAATTATTTGACCTACACAAAAATCAATTCTTACTGATCCATTTATGCACGGAACATCATCATAATGAAGTGCCATCCCGCTGGGACACGCATAGCCATTAGCAGCATTTCCTCTATAAGGATTAGTAGAAAGAACCCGTCTGTTCATAAAACTGAAATACAAAAACAAAACAGGACTACAAATAATTAGTTCGCTTTGAAAATACACGTCTTTTTATAAAGTAAACACACTTTTCCATAAATTGTCTCATGTGTCTCCTTTCTGTTTATCTTCTAAAGGGTTTCATGTTATAGAACACAAGCTACACGGCACCGCAAGCTGAAGCTTCATCAGAAAGCTTCAATCTTTACTTACTCGTGCGTGGGAAGGGGCACAAATTATTAAATCAAAAGACGGGCAATAACTTTAAAGGGCAAAGTTGAAGATATAGGCTTGTTCAATGGAAAAACTTCTCAGGAAGGAACACATAGTTATAGAAATGAGTATGTTCTTTCAAGTGCTATCAGCAAGTGGCTTTAGGTTTTCTAATCACAATGTATAACTACAAAGAGACAAACTACCCAGAATAAGAGATGGGACAATCTCAGTAGAAAGCACTGTAATGCACAGGCTGTCTTTGATTTTACAAAGCCAATCTTTCCTTGGAACCAAGAGCTTGGTGTGACTAGTCTGAGACAGCATAAAAGTCAGCTTTTCGCTTTTTGCTGAAAAGAAAAGAAGATATAAAGTTTGAATTTGGCCAAAAAAAAAAAAGAGAAGTCTGGCAGTTTAAATGTTTTCCTTATTCTTGGGGGACTCTGTGATGCTTTAGGACAGGCATTGCCTGTTTCTATTTGTGGTAAGAAGGATAAACAAGTTTAAATCCACTTGTATTTTCTTTTAGGAAGACTGACCTTCCCTCAGTATCCATATTTTAAATTCTCATTTAGTGCTGCCTTGGACAAGTCACATCATTCAAAAAACCCTTATAAGAATTACAGGCTGAACACGATAAGTAACTATTATGAACTATTATGAATTGCTCCAACAAATATCTATGTAATGATTCGAAAAGTAAACTTTCAGGAGCAGTACATTTTGCCAGCACATTTCCAAAATGTTGTTCTGGTATGATAACCAAATCCAATTTAAGTAGCACAATCCTAAAAGAAATGCAAGGTTTGTTTTTGCAGATATTCTTAGTTTTGCTGAGAGTTACTAAATACAACAATACATCATATTAGATTGTAAATATATTGCACTGAAAGATTATTACCCTCTGTACAGGTATTCCATTCCCAAGGTCTGTCCTTAAGTCAAATTTGTATGTAAGCCGGAACAGTATTATTGTGTAACACTGTATAAGTTGTATTGTGTAATTAACTTGAACCATTGTGTGTTTAACTCAAATCACTGTGTATTTCACTTGAATTTTGCTACAATAGGCTCTGTTCTTAACTATGGGTCGGTCTTAAACCGGACGTTCTTAACTACCTGTAGTTTGTAACTCAATCTCTCTTAACAAATTGGGAAAATGTAATAGTCATTTAAATGGGCCATAAGTTAATTGAAGGGCTTCAGCCTTGCACTAATTGATCAGACAAGCTCATTATAAAGCTCAAGGGCTGCAGTTCTTTGGTCCCTGATTAGGGGGATAATGTTGTGGGAGTAAGTATTATGGGGAAGTTCCATCTTTCTGCACGATGGAGGTGACAACTGGATGTTTTCTCTCTAGTGTAGTAAAAACCTTCATTATCATAATACCTCTGCAGTAGAAAGAAAGATGGAATCACAGAGGTAAATCAAGGAGATCCCTTGATCCACAGAATCTGAAGTTCCCCATCTCCTCTGCATGTCTTAATGTCAATCCCATTGGTGCAATTAATTCCTTTCTCTAGTTGTAAGAGAACTACAGACGGTCCTTGGGTTACAACCACTTGTTCAGCAACCATTCAAACTTACAACAGCACTGAACGAGTGGTAGCTATGACCGTTCCTTGAAGTTCGCAGCCTCTCTGTGGTCATGTGATCATGATCCAGGTGCTCAGCACCCGGCTTGCAATTACAACATCACAGCGAGCAGCAGTCATGTAATCGCAATTTCTGACATTCCCTGCTGGCTTCCCACAAGCAAAGTCAATGGGGAAGCCGGCAGGAAGTCAAAAGTCACAGTCACGTGAGGTCCTTGCTTAATGACCCATGCGGTCCTCGCTTAATAATGGCACCCAGGACTGCTGGAACTGCCATTGCTAAGCAGCACAGTGATGTGATGTTGCACTCTACAACCGTGTTGCTTAGTGATGGCAATTCCGGCCCCAATTACCATCGTAAACCAAAGACTACCTGTAAAATGAAAAAGAGCACAACAAAATACCAACACTACTTATTGCATCTTAGTTGCTGTGAGTTGCCAGTGTTTTAAGTGCCCTGGATGTTTTGCCACATACATTTTAAGTTAAGTACAACTGCTCTGTTTAGCAGCCTAAATGATGTTTTCCCTTTAATGGACTAACAATGATGAAAAAGTATGGGTAGCGAGCCCAACCTTAGAAAGGACAGCATCCATTCTCCCAGAGGATGCGCAAAATGTTCCATGAACAAAATGTTCCATATGCTGGTTTCATGTGGTCTATGCCTGGACTTAAACATACATATTTCTGATGGTTTGATCTGTGCTTGGAATGAAATGGGACTCTTTTGATCTGGGCAGAAGTGGCTCAGAATGAGGTGGGGTGGGGTGGGAGAGGCAGGGAAAAAGTGTAAGACAATGGTAGCTGAACAGAGGCAGGGAGACAAGGAAGGGAAGGCACTGGGAAGGGATTTAGGATTATGGTGGGCTATGCCATGCTGGGACATTGGCAGTGGCAAAGGTAGCGATTCAGGGGAAGGAAGTCAATGTGAGGCAAGGGCTCCAATGGGATATGCCATGCTGGGACTTGCTATGGTGTGGTTGGGAGAGATGGAACATGCTCCAGTCTTGCCCTTGTCCAGAACTTGTGCCATCCAAACCACAGAACAATCAAAGCATTCAAGGTTTCACTTCTGTAGAACTGCGCCTGATGTAAAATGGTCTATCAGGTCTTCCAGAATGCCATGGTTTGCTGCAGGTTAAAAACTAAACATCTTACCTATTTCCTACATGCCCCTAGTTCTAAGATTATGTTTTGCATCATCAAAAAACAAAGTAGTTCTGGCATGAGAACTATTATTTTTATCCATATGCAAATTTAAATGATAAAGTAACACTGATTAGTCAATTAATGTTTATTTACTTGGGTTACAAGTCTACTTGACATCAACCTTTTGTGGAGCTTTTTTTTTAAACTAAACACTTTTTTTACTTTAACATTAATTGTCAAATAAACAATTAATATTATGACTCTTAACATGTTTACTCAGATGTAAATTTCACTGGCTTTAACAGACCTTATTTTTTACTGCAACAATAAAGAAGGGCTGGTAAAGAAGCTAGACCTCCAGATGTTGCTAGATTTTAAATTTGATTATTCCCAATTACTGATCATGAAGGCTGGAGCTGATGAAAATCCAGTGTTACACCATAGATTGGTCACAGATTCCCTACTCAAACATGTCTAGCGTAATTGCTTGATGAATTGCAAACTGGTATATTTGTAAGTAGGGGCATGTATTGTTATATTTTGCCTCTCAGCTTCGAGCAAGCAAATCCATACTTGGGGTACATGGTATTATATAATTTAGGAAGCACATTCCATGCTGGCTCTCACCATCTCACAGGTTTCTGGTCCAATGTCTAGTAATAAATAAGAGTTCAGATTTCTCAACTCCAAAACAAAAACACTGAAAAAGCCAGAGTCCTTGAAAATGCTCTCAACTGATTAACTCCTCCTACCAGAATGTTTGCTTTGCAGCTTGAATGACACTGGCTGTCACATCCACATCTATGTAGTCATAGTGCAGAGTGCCAGGATCTGCAGATGAACCACTCTCAGCCAGCAAAATCCCAATCCACCTGCCCATATCTTCTGAAGATGAAGCCTACATAAAGAGAAGAAAATCATAGGTAAGCACTGAGACTTCCACTAAAATATCTACTTTTAGTTCAAGTATACATTTATTTATATAGTGAAGGAGTACTTGCATTTTATTTTTAAAACATTTCCACAATGGCTGTCAAAAATAAACAGATAAACCCTATTCCTCAGGATGCAAGCACAGCAAAGATCAGCTTTCAGCATTCCTATGTGGGGGCATGGGGTGGAAGCAGAATGTCAAAAGCAGCATTGTGGCAATGCCTCTGCGTATGTTTCACAAGTGTATGAAAAGGATGGAACTTACAGCACAACACCACAACACTGCTTTTAGCATTCTGATGAATACAGGAAGTTTCTGCAGATGCCCATTCCAGATTTCCTTCTGTTGTGCCCAGAGATCTCCTCACCTGCATTCTGGAACCCAACATTTGGGCACTCTCTCTCTCTCTTGCATTTGGGATCATTTAAGAGGCAACATGGGTGCCTTAAGTTTTGCAGATGCTTAAAGCACCTCTTTCCTCCCTCAAAATGCACTCTGTCCAGACCCACTTTTGGAGTATGGCTCTTAATGCATTATGCCAAGCCAGGTGTGATCCTTAAGGACATACATTCTGCAACCCTGCTTAGATATATGGTACCTCCAAATCTGCCCTAATGGCATGGGCAGGCTCATGCTGGCAAGAGTAGAGCCTGCTACAACCTGGTACCCTCCAGATGTGCTGAACTCATGCTGGTAAAGCCTTTAACTTGCATCCCAAATGTCTCTTTTCCATGGGCTTCTATATGTGCAAATTAAAAATGTGTGTGTGTGTGTGAGAGAGAGAGAGAGAGAGAGAGAGAGAGAGAGAGAGAGAGATTAAGAATTAATACTCATTGAAGCTGGTTTTTGGCCTGATAATGATGTTCAATTCAATACTATAGTTTATTGCCTTCTTAAATGTCTTGAGTTTGAGACCTTCTGGAAACAGAGTTGGAAGAAGAAATCAATTTTCAAAGTACTGTAATTAACAAGTTAATATATTTTATATTATCAACTATCTAGCTCCTGCCACAGACAAGAACAAGGAAATGTTATGCATTCAGAACAGAATGAGGTATTTTATTAACTAAAGGATAGATCTCTTATTCCAGAAGCAAGGGATTCCTAGATTCTGCTTATGTTATTTCTGCAAAGGATAGGCTCATTACAATATACCTCTAATACTGCAACCTCCTGAGCATTTCGAAGCAAACGGAATGTCAGGGGATGTTTGGAATCCAATCCTGGAATAACTTCACAGCCACGGAGAGGAATAGAAACGATATGAGTCTTTAGATCTGTCCTGTCTTTGTGAAATATAAGCTTATTATCTTTCACTCTGCACCAGCGCTCACGCCAACGGTTATTTGAGAGCACATTAAGATATCCTGCAAAACACAAAAATATGTTTCTTAAAGTTTTCTGTGTATATTCACAACTTATGAAATTAAGTGCCAGAAACTGAAAAACTCCACTCAGATAAAAATGGAGGCATTATTTTTCTTAAACAAACCTTCTGCAAGCCACCATTCTTGTGGGAGAGAAGCAAAACAAGGCAAAAATCTTTACCACACAGCTGAATATCCAGTTCAAATCTCCACTGAGGGCATGTGTTTTCCCTCCCTGGGTAGCTGTAGCTGAAGTGTTGTGGTTAGAGGCAGCAACTTTATAACCCTGAACAACGATTGTTTGGGTGTTGCTTTTATTCCCCCACCACCACCACCTAGGTCTTCCCCGAAAGACTGAGAATCAGATACATGGTAATGAGTATCTTACACATTTTTATGAGAAGATGGATTACTCTCTACCACACAGTGGAAAATCTCTCAATTTTCAGAATTTTTTTCTCTTTGTTTCACAAAAAAATAGATTAAAAAATACTACTGACTTCTGCATTGCAAGTCCAAAAGACGCTAATTATGGAGGGATTTACAAAACAACTATTTTGTAGGAAGGAAAAAGTCACACAATCTTGGGATACTGTATGAGTGACCATTCACTATTGCCAAAAAGCAGGGACAAATAATAGCAACACTAGAGAAAACTAGGAAGGAAGATAGGAGAGGTGAGATGCTGAATAAGAGATTTCTACTCTAGGAGACAGGTGGGACAAAGAAAAGAAAAATGGAGAAGACTGAAAGTGATGGGAATTCGTTGCCAAACTGGGGTGATGAGAATCAGAACAAGAGGAGCTTAAAAGAGATGGGAGCACAAACACATGAAACTGCATAATTCTGAATCAGAAAACTGTTCAGATAATTTGGAGTAGGGGGGAGGGAGGTTACAGGGAGTGTGAGATCAGTAAGGCAATAAGTGGAAAATCTGAGCAATGTTAACCTGAGGAGCGACAGTTGCTAGGAGAAGACTAGTTGTTTATAACCAACGCACTGGTGTGTGGTAGATATCCTCCAGACAGTAACTGGAACCATTAGGTACAGTTTAAATGGTTCAGATTAAAAAATGGAAAACAAGGTAATTTGAATGGAATTCTGTGGTGGGCTACAGATGCTGGGGGGAAATCAAAGGGTTTAAAGCAGTCTGAAAACACATTTGTACAGTGAAAACTTTTAGAAGAACAAAGTAGTATTCATGGGAGATTGGGAACAAGAAAAATCTGGTTTCAAAAGGTGGCATTTTTAGAAATGAAATCAAGTAACATTTTCTATCAATAGATTGTTTCTATAAGAGATCATAAGAAGTCACTCACCACATGTTGGTATATCTTCTTCAGCAGATGAGGTCTGTTCATCAGTAGATGGTTTTTTTTTCCCTAAACCAATTATTTTTGTTATCTTCTTTCCTGTTACTTTAGATACAGTCCCTTTGGAGTCCATCTTTGAGCTCTTTTTTCTCTTTACTACCAACCAAACACACAGACAGAGAGATATCTAAGTCTTCTAAAATCTTAAAAGAACCTGTTATCAAACAGCAGAAGCTGTGGCACAAAAAATATTTAATCTCACAAGCAGCTGATTTGAGTTGCCTTTACTGAAAATTGAAGTAGAACCCCAGTTGAGATCCATAATCTCATTCATGACAAGTCACTGAGGTGGCATGTCACTTTTAAAAAAAAATCTGACTTAATCTTGAATTCTTAGTTTGAATGTCACTCTTAGAATTCTGGTATGGGTCATATATTACCCTAACATTTGGCTTTTAAACAGCAACAAGCAGTGTAAAGATGCCAAATGGCTTGGGCCAGTGCATTGCTTATTCTTCACTAAAGTGGAGTTAATGCAGACATAGAACAGTTTTGTTTCACTCACACACTATAGTCCTTCAACAATGCTGAAGAATTTCAGGAAGCAAAATTAAAGGTAGGTTCTCCACATGTAATTAATATAGCAGTGTCTTTCTTTGTGAACAAGGTTCTTCTCTACTTACTTATCTACAAGCAGCAAATATTTCCAGTACTAATTAAAAGTGATCTGGTAGGCTTTCCAATTGTATATTTCCCAAATTTGCAATTTGTTCTCTAATTAAAGGGCTTAATTCAACTGAACCTTTCAATCTTCATGTATTACCATATCTACTCTCAATTGATCATGGTTAAAGAATTAAATATGAATATAGCTTCCTAAGTGCCCTTAAAATAGACTTTGTTTGTATGTCAGATTTTGTTGTCAGATGAAGGAGGACTGTGTTATCTATCTGTCTGTCTAATATTTTTTCATAATGAAATAGGGCTGTATCCTGGCACTATTCTTGTCTACTGTTTATATAAATTTGTTAATTAAACATTGGCAAGAGTTGGATATATATGTCCCAAGCCTGACAAATAAACAACTACCCAATCTGCTTTACGCAGATAATGCTTCTATTCTGTCACTAACTCAAGCTGTTATCAAGAAAACTTTTTAAGACCCTCACCCAAACCTGTAAAGAAACAGCAGCCGATTATAAATAATTAACATACAAAAGTAATGATCTTCTCCAACAACACTAAACTTTACAGATGCTGCATAGGCAGTCAAACCACAAAATATGTAAAATACTTAAATATCAGAGTGTGTTTTTCCAACCCCTAGAAAGCAAATATCCCATGGTAACTGTGCCTCTTCCTTAGCCTAAAATAGTACAGCAGCCATTTAAGATTTCATCACAGTCAGCACAGGAACTTTATCCCAGACACTATTAAATCAGTTGTTTCAAAAACAGTTACATAACATCTATATTATACAACTATAATCTACCAATTTCTGTCCTTGCAAAAAGGCAGAGTCAGGATTTCTAAGATTCCTTATTCTTGACACCTTGATGTATCCTGAATGTACCCTTTAGACTAGAGGTTGATTTTTTAAAAAGCTGAGTCTGGCAAGCAATTTTATTTGCTTAGCTAAGGCTTATCTTGACTCCAATTGGTTTGGTTCCATTAATAACATCTGATAGATACCAATCTACTTGGTGGGAAAACATTGCAAGAAAAGTGCCATCCTATGCCCTTTACCCCCAACTTTTGTTATTTTCAGGTCTTGAAAAAGCTAAGAGTTATTAAGAAATGGGTTGAAGATCTAGAATATCAAAATGGGAACAAACTGCAAGAATTTACTGGTATTTAAGTATTCTCAGAGACACACTCCCGGAGTGCTGGCATCCATCATAGTCTGTTTCAGTGCCCTCCCCCTGGCAGTTTTAGGAGTCAGATATAGTAAGACTCAGCTCCCAAAGATCATGCTCATGTGATTGAGGAGGGGTTTAGTCAGACAGGCATGCTCTCGAACAATGTAAGCATTATTCTGATGTTCCAACAAGATTAATTCAGCCTGTATTTTTTTAAAAAAATGACCTTGTCATCCTGATGAATTCTGCTTTTGGGCTATGAGGGCCTATTGGATCACTGTATCTTCATTAGGACTTGAATGAACTATTTTATAGGACCAAGTCTAAGTCATGGCTGTTTTTATTATTTTTTTATTCCTTGTATCTCTGGTTATATTCTGGTCTAAGGTTGTAATAAAGGTTATTTTATTTTATTTGACTTGTTATTTCACCATTTAAAAAATTAAAAGAATCCAGTATATATCCATGCCCATGTTTGTTGGAACAACAGAAGACTGTCAAATGCAAGGTTTTTTTTTTTTAAAGAAAGGCATAAATAGTAACGTTTTGTCTATCCATATTACATAAACTGGTGTAAATAAGAGTTACTATACTTATAAAAGTAACTCCAAGCCAGATTTTAAAAACATGCCAAGGAAACAGCATTAGAACCTAACAAGCAGGCAACAATGTTGTCGGAGCACCTATAAAAGGGGGTAAAGTTTGGAAATCATGTGAAAAACAATCAGTATGGATGCAACCCAAATCACATTATCATACATTTATTACCTTCTAAAAAATGACACCCTCCCAAAATGCACTAAAAAAATGGTGTGACACAATCTACTTGAACTTAATGAAACTATCTGACTGTAAACCTCCAGAAAAGTAGTGTCATAGGGTTGTTATTAATTAATTGAATTGGTTATCTTGCTGTTCATTGCAATTATTCTTCTACTCAATACAAACTTGCCAAACTGAAAAAATGACTATCCAGACAAGAAGTGTAATTTCTAACCTGTGCATATACTACATAAATTGCTTAAGAGTTTATTGCAGCTTCATGCAATTTTCAGTATAGGAGGCCAGGACCTGCCTCTCCAGTTTTAAAGACGTTCTGGGCAAAGTGTCTCAGGGAGGGCCAGTATTGGCAGGTCCAACTGTCTGAGATTGCAATTTTCCAAGCAATGTTAGATAGCTTGAGGAAGATACATTTCAAGCCTTCCAGCCACATCCCAGACAACATGAGGTCAGGAATTGTGAGGAAAAAAAAAAAATCACTTAATCCAGCTTCTAGTATTGCTCATAGTGCTAGGCAATCATTGAGTCTGACAATAACTGAAGATATTGTTGATAAACTTCATGAACTTTCTTTGGAAAGTCTGATAAGGGCCCATCTCAGTGAAGTCCTAGAGGAAGGGACATGTTCAAAAAAAGTCAGGATGGCGTGTTATGACTGTGTGAGTGAAGCCTCACCTCTTTTGTACATGTCCCTGTTGCACCCACATACAACGGGTTTCAACTGCATCATTGCAACTATCACCTTGACTTTTTTGATATCTCCTTGTGGAAGCTGCTGTCAATTTAAAGGGGCTATAATCTTGTTCCACATAAATGGATTGTCAATCTCCAAACAAAACTAATCAATTTATTTTCTCAGCATATAATGTTTGTGAATATTGTGATCTGACTCAAGCACTGTTAGCAGCATCTTACCATGTTCTTTCCCATTACAAACAGTGGTTATGCCATTTTCTACCACACCTTCTCCATCAGAACTTGGTCTTTCTGAGGATAGTTTCTGGATGGAAAAATAATTATTAATGTAGTTACACTGGAAATAATTTATCATGAATCAAATGACAAAATATCATCTACCATGAGGCAAATACAAGTTGCCCAAAAATTATTTTTTTCAGGAATTATGTTTTTTATAATTCAAGTGTTACAACTTAGTACTAGTTGTATACTAATGTTCAACACAATGCCGATATCCACAATGTTCAGGGGGAATAATGTGTGAAGGGAATAATCATTTCTTGACATTCTGCTGTCACTATAGCTTTAAAGATTCAGGGGCCCTTTTTACTATAATACTAAGTAAACTCTCCATTTAACTGACTAAAGAAGTGTCTGTTAAATGAGAATGTCTGTTAAATCCAAACTGAATTTTAAGCATGTGTAAAATAGTGAATGGGATTCTGTGCATGACCATGCAGCATATGTATAATTTGCCTATAATATCCAAAGTGCACTAAAGAAAATGGCAGGTTTACTTTATGCATTAATGATACTGCATGTAACAGTAGCAAGCTTATTTACAAATAAAATAGAAAGTTGTTTCTTTAACATCCAATGTAGTCTCTTTCATTCCACTCTGTAGAAGTGCTTATATCCTTTTCTGTTTTAAAATGGTTTAATCCTTGATTCCTTTATTCAAGAAAATTCAAGCTTTCCTTCACTGTATTCCATTCCAAATAATGTTCGATTCATGGAGCTGCCTGTTCTTAAAATACCTGCACTCACAAATAGGCAGAGATCCCTTGGCAAAAATTAGGCCAGAAATAACATTCACAATAGCAGTTTAAGAAGATGTGTTTTATTCTTAAGTCTCTCTTTTTTTAGAAGAAATGTTTCTTCTGGTCACGGTAATATGAAAATATTTTTTTTTTTTTTGCAATTAGCCAGCATACATAAGGGGAATGTTATATAGTTGATTAATGGGTATATATTATCCTAATATCTATCTATCTATCTATCTATCTATCTATCTATCTATCTATCTATCTATCTATCTATCTATCTATCTATCTATCCATCCATCCATCCATCCATCCATCCATCCATCCATCCATCCATCCATCCATCCTAATCTATGGCTTATATGGGCACTCATTTTATGTGCCACAACTCTGGGTGGCTCATAATAATAAAAAAGGTAAAACCAGAACCTGATGCCCCAAACAACTCTCCAACACATCACCAGATACAATATCTGGGCTTCAAGCTATGACCGCAGGTAGTAAAAAATAAACTACCATAATTTTTTTTTAAAAAAATAGAGTTATGTTTATTTCAATAGAATGTGGATAATTGAAGCTGGAGTAAGATATACCTGTGTGATAAAGTCACTTCAAACACACTGATACCATTTTTTTTTAATTTCTGAAGTTCATAAAAGTAAGACAATACCATTGTTTTCAATCTAAACCAACAGAGGTATTTACCAGGGGGTGGGATGGGGAATGTCAAAAAGACCAAGATGGTGGCTGTGACTGCACAGTTGAAGCACCATGCCCTTTTAACATGCACTGCACATCAACCCACATAAAAAGAGGCAAGCTTTGATTGCATAGTTGTGGCTGCCACCATTATTTTTTTTGACCATCCCCACAGACACTCCTGTAAATAAGACTGCTGTATAAAAAAGAAAGGAATAAGAGAGAGAGAAAAAACAGAAATAAATGCTGAATTTAAACATTTTATTAGTTGTATTTGTTCTTTTATTGTTTTTAATCCACCCAGAAAACTTTAGTTATTGAGTGGATTAGAAATATAAAATCATCACTATCACCATCACAATCCCAAGTGGTTCTAAAATGTAAGTGCTGTGGATATAGAGGGTGGCCTTGAAGGACAGAGGGAAGATCTACTACCAAGGCAACAATCAGATAAGCAAGACTTGAGCCCAGGCCAAGCAAGTGGTTTGCAAAAATGCCTCAGGCAGCCCCCCCACACACACAATTTATATTAAGTTGAAGGGGGAGGAAGTGAAACCCATTGAGACTTGCAAAATTCTGTTACTGTTGCTGTTCTAATAAAAGTAGCTTTAGGTCTACATGCTGTGTGTTTCTTAGTCTGGTCTACCTTATAGGACTGACAGTAATGCCTGTGAATATTTAAGACATTCCTAAGACAGAGTAGAATTCCAATAAAAATTTTTAAAATAAAATTTAAAAAACCCTGAGACAACCCAAGCCTCAGAAATATCCTCACAATTCTTACTATTCTGGATAATTCTCCAAATCCTGTCTCCTAGACTTCTTCATCCCTACTTTTATTTTGCAAGAAACAGCAATGGCATGGGCAACTTTTTTTCCATCGCAATACATCACAGTATATAATTCTAATTTTCAGCAGTACTCTATTTCCCATGTTCCCACACCACCACAAAGACTCTGCCCTGTACTTTATGCTCTGACACACAGCATAAGGAACATTTGTTATTTAGGTATAATTCATAAACAAACATATCATATGTCAATTTTTGGACATATATCAGGCAACCAAAAATGGTCACATGGACAGAAGAATAAAGCAAAGATGCTGGGCTGCATGAACCAGTACACTGTTGCTCATCTCCTTGGAGATTTAATAATTCAGGACTCCTGGCTCAAAGTGATTTCTGAACAATCTGACACAGCCATATTGTGTTTTGTCTTTTGCAGTTTAATTACCTTTTCCAGATCAGTCTTATGCACAGAATTAGATGATGGTCCATCTGAGTCTACTGTGCCAACATAGGTGCTGCAAACTTCCTTTATTACCTTTAAAGAAATGGAAAAAGTTGCTCATTGGTATCTTGCTTGAAACTTAAGTCAATATAGTGAAACAGAAAAGTTAGTATTTAAAAATAGAAATGATTCAGCTATCAATACCATCTTGATAGCTGAAGAATGCAAGAGTAGCAAACCAGAAAGTATCTCATAGATACTTGCCATTTACTCAGCATCTTAATGCATGACTTGGAGAAGTCATTAAAACTAAAGACAAAAGGTTTCAATTCCATATCCGAGGCTTCTCATTCTGGACAAAGGAATACTTATATAATATGACCCTAGTCCTTCTTTCTGTTTGTTATTCAGTGTAGATTTAACATTCCTTCTTTTCATCTCCTACTTATGCCCAATTCTTCCCCTTTTATACGTATATCCCATTTTCTTTTTGGTATTAACAACCATATGTTGATCTACACTTATAGGAATACTAGACAGCTTAAATTCAAATCAAACTTTTCAACTCAAGTTTAAATGGAAAAGAAACAGCTAAAACAGCTGTTCAAAAATAGCTTTTTAATTAAAAAAATACTTTTTTTCTTATTTACTTTTAGTATTTAATTTTTTTTAAACCTGCTTTGTCCATCTATTTTTTCTTTTTATTAACCTGTATAAATATATATATACACATACAAACATCCACACACACACACTCTCACTCATATAACCAAGTAACAGTACAATGGAGATTTTAATATCAAGTAATTTAGCTTAAGATCAAAACATTTATTGTCTAATAAATACATTGATATCGCAATGTTTTTCTTTCATCCCTTCCTTTCTAATGTTATATTTAACTTTGATTGAAAAAACCCAAATAATTATAATGTTTGTAACATTGATATCCTAAATTGTAATGAATATTGATAGAATATATATTTTTTCCCCTTTACATCCAATACCCTAGGGTATCTAAATAACAGAATATCAAGAATTTTACTATATAAATATGTATTGAAAGAACAAACAAAAAACCCCCCCAGCTAATATATTTCCTGTTATTTTATCTGGTGTTTGCAGCTGATCTTATTGATGGACTGGATCTCTTCCTCTAGAACAATGAGATCCTGCTGAAAATCACTGTACAGGTAGTCCTCGCTAATTGGGACCAAAATTTCTGTTAAGCGAAACATCACGCAACTGCATCACTAAGCAATGGCAGTTTCAGTAATCCTGGTTGCAGTCATTAGGCCAGGACTGCACCATCATTAGGTGAGAACCTCACGTTTCTCCTGTCCTGCTGTGCTCGCCTCTACTTCAACTCCTCTCAACCTATCTCCCCCCCATCTCTGCCCTTTCGGTCACCCTGCAGCCTGTCACCCCTGCCACCCTGCAGTCTGCTGCCCTGCACTCCACCATCCCCCACTGACCTTCACCGTCTTCTTCCTCCCGCTGCTGATGAGGCATGCCTGGCCTGGCCCTTCATGGCCAGCAGCTGCTTCATGAAGGGCCAGGCCAGGTGTGCCTCGTTAGCAGTGGGAGGAAGAAGATGGTGAAGATCAGTGGGGGGTGGCGGAGTGCAGGGCAGTGGGGCTGCAGGAGCAGTGGAGTGCAGGGCAGCCAAAAGGGCAGAGTTTGGGGGGGAGATAGGCAGGTGGAGGGAGTTGAAGACCCCCTCTGGTCCTAAGTGTGGGTAGGCTGCCAGGCACCCATATTCCGATCATTTGACTGCAGGGGCACTGCAACAACTATAACTTCAAGAAACAGTCATAAACACCATTCGTTCAGCACCGTCATAACTTCAAACGATTGCTGAATGAATGGTCGTTAAGGGAGGACTACCTATATGAAAAAACGGTTCATTATTATTACAATTATTGATCAACATTTTAAAAAATACATTCATTTTTACCCAACTTCCAGTGTAAGCAGTCTAACTTAGTTTGACATGACCATTATTTAACACATATAGCAAATCTTAGCACAAAGCTCAGCTACAATGAGAGTTCTTTATGGGTAATAACAGCAAGGAGCTACTTCACACAAAATTCTTTGGGCCTACCAGAGATATTTACTGAAAGGCAGTAAATTCTCAAGAAGTTCCTTTATAATACAAACATTATAACACAGGTAGTGCTACCTCTACCTCCCCTGCACTGACCACACAAACACTCTGAATTAGAGATGGAATGGAGTTTGCCTTCAAATAAAGCTGATGGAAGTGGTCAAAGCAAAACCTTTTCCTTTCCCCTCAAAAGGCACAGTGAGATTAGTTAATCTCCCAGTATGTGCCTATTATTGTTGCCTCCAAAGTTGTAATATTTGGGTCAATTTTTTTTGAAAACTGCTATCCTACGCCCACTGTAGGAATTCTATAAGCACAACTAATTCTGGGATAATCTGTAAGAAAAAGCTTCCTCCTCCAGGCCCTCTTTCAATCTGAAAATTATTCTGTACAGCAAGCACACTTATTCCAAGGGATTTGTTTGAGGCATGGAACAAAATATGCTGTTCCACTGTTTATGTAGACGAACATGCTTACACCTAATTTCTAAGCTACAGTTCTTGGCCAAGACCACAGCTGTTGGACTATTAATAAGATAAAATACTTAATTCCTACAATATAAAATTATTTCTTTTATCACAAAAATTTGGAACATTTAAGTTGGTTCTTCCTGTTTTTCCTCTATCGAAGCATCCTAACCTAACATGTTCAGCCCCCCCACACACACACACAATTGGGGGAAATTATATGATAAACTAAAGAAAACACTAAGTTGCTTTAAAACATCAAACATCAGATCTATATGGATTTTTAAAAAATCCTTGTGATTTGTATTTCAGTTTGAGTATCTATTTTACTTGTGCAAATATTTCTGTATTTTTGCTCCTGCCTCTTCAATGACCCTTAGGATATTGCTCATGTTTTCAGCATCTGCTCATCCCACAGAGGCAATTAGTTTTGGCTACACAAGACATAGAAGTCAGAGAGAGGACAAAGAGAATAATTTGGCCATGAGCTGTGCCTATGAAATCATGCATTCTTTCAAAAGACAGTATTCATCATTCCAGCAAGACAGAACTCAGGCTCCTCATTTTTATCAAGATAGCTGTTTTCATCCCAAACTGTTTGCTACATAATTAAGTACTAGTGATGTTTTAACAGAGCAAGGATAGAGATGTGTCTGCTGCCATTAATGTCTACCCTTCTGTTCAATCCCTGAAGGGAAGGTTAAGTGGTTTGCAAACTGACGAATTAAAGACAACAATAAAAACATTAATATTCTAAAAGAAGTATTAATTTACCTCTATAGCACTATCTTCCTACCTTCAGGATTAAAATCACAAGACCCAGTTTTGAGCTTCAAATGCCTACAGAGCTTGAATTCTACAGAACTTTTGTGGCTACTTTTTCAGGATATTGCATCATTATCCTTAAGTATAATTTAAATTATACTTTTTGTATGCAGCGTGGTCCAAAGGCACAAAAAGAGGATCTGTCTAGATGGCTTCACTCACAGTTGTGAAATTTTCTTCTTTGTTCTGGAGAAGTTTGGGCTAGAATATTTTCTAGATGAACTATAACCCTTATTTAGACTGATTTCTAAAAAGTGAATTAAGGCAGAGTAATTTAATTCTGTACTGGGTACTTTTCCTGTGTTTTCCTGTGTATTTATTTCCTTCCCCAATAGTCTGGAATGGCAATCAATCAAAACAAATAAATAGTATGTTGGAGTGAGACAGATTTGTTCTGGGAATTAACTTTTTCTATGAAGACATCTTTGATATCTGCATGCATGTCTCCTGCTGTGCTTTTTCATATCCTCTGCAAGGCATCTTATTGCACAAAAGGTGAGCTTGGCATATGCCTGTAGTGCTGGGCAGTTATAAATACAATCTTGTTTTTTTATTAAATCTGTACAGTATCTCATATGAAATATGTCTTACATAAAAATAACCTATTAAATCTTGGAAATATAACTCCTGCAAATATTGCCCATCTCCCTTCTCGTTCTCAGGTCTAAGGTACAGGGTCTGAAGATGAACAGAGAAAAATGCAAACACAGGACCAGTAAGTATCCAGGGATGATCAGCGTGGCACAAGGGTTTTGTTGTGCTTGCAGAAGAAAGGAAAAGACTACCAGTCACAAAACAAAGGCTCCTATTTCCCAAAAGACAACAATGTTAAAGGGAAGGTCAGCTGGGCTAGAGAAAAAGCAACTACAGAGTGATTGCTCTGAATACCCATCCTCAAGGGAAAAAAAATAAGTTCCAACTGGCCACTGGTCCATGTTATGAAATAAAAGGGCATGCCAGCCATAACAAATGGAAGACTCAAGGGGAATTGGATAATGTACCACTTTTATCCATGCAAGAGTACCAGGTTGGGCTAATTTGGAATCAAAAGTAGTCACTGGCATGTCCCCTTGAACACTAGATCTTAATGTTTTAGTTTTTGTGACATTCAATATTTGGGACAGGTGCTTTCAAAGAACAAACACTTATAAGGAATGAATACTTTGGAACGGAAGGACAATTCCTTTAAAATAAGCAGTGCATGCCTAGGTAGGATTTCTAAATTCAGTATTGTTTTATTCTCAGAATCTAAATTAACTATCATTGAACAAGATGTCACCATGCTAAATTATACCTCTAGTCACACAGTAACAAACTTAAGCCAGGCCACATCTATTGTTGGCAAATCCACTGCTGCTTCCAAACTTTAATAATTTGGGAAAGGGGAAATTGTCTCTCACTCCCACATTGTTATTAGTTTATTGGAAATAAAATAAAAATTTAAACTACAGCCAGACATCATGCTAAAGTCAGAAGGGAGTAATGTGTAACGTCCATCACTAATTTATGACTTAAGCATACTGATTGGCTGAATTCCTATGAGTTTAATGACGGAATGGAATTAGTACTTTACATGTCCAATTTTATGCTAACCTTTCACACACTTTAAATGCATTTTTATCAATCACCACTTGACCTTAAGTTAATCATTGGAAAGATGAGAAATGGAATTAATTATGATATGACATACCTTCAGCCACTGATCTGCCTGCTCCTTGCTCTGTACAGCAAGAACTAGAGCATCTTGTCCTTGGTGTGCAATTTTTAGCTCATGCTTCTTCTTTTTACTGTCTTTGGGAATATATGTAATACTGCAGTCACACAATAACAGTTCCATCTGAGGCTGCTGCTCCTTGGAACTTTTATAGCACTAAAGACAAAAATAAGAACGTGAGAAATCAAGCAAAAATCAGCTCCAGATTAAATAAACAATCCTATTCACATCATCTTTCCACTATTCACAAATTAACAATGGCAAAAAACTTTGGAGATTATATTATAGTTACAATAAATGACAAAAATTGTTGTTAAAAAATAACAGCATTAATCTCAGCTGAAATCTGAACCATATTGCTGTGAAAAATTATTTTTCTTAATATATATATATATATATATATATATATATATATATATATATAGAAAGCCTGTGTGCAGCTGGCAGTGAATTTTTCCTTGACAGAGAGGGTTGTTTCTCCACCTCCTAAGGAGGTGTTGGTTTGCCCCCTCCTCAAGAAACCATCACCAGATCCCACCATATTGGACAGCTTTCATCCTGTATCCAATCTCCCTTTTTTTAGGAAAGGCTGTAGAGAATGTGGTCATGCAGCAGCTTCAGTAGACTCTGGACTCTGAAGCAGATTATCTGGAACCCTTTCAGACAGGATTCAGGCCTGGGTGTGGGACAGAAACAGCACTGGTCATGCTTTTGGATGATCTCCAGAAGGAGCGGGAGGGGGTAGTGCATCCATCCTGGCTCTACTTGACCTCTTGGCAGCCTTCAATACCACTGATCATGGTATCCTTCTGGATCTTCTCCATGGAGTGGGAGTGGGCAGCACAGTATTGAGCTGGTTCTCTTCCTGAGGCCAGTACCAATGTTGATCAGGGGTGAGAGGTCCCACCCTCAGCCTCTACTATGTAGGGTTCCACAGAGTTCAGTACTCTCTCCACTCCTGTTTAACATTTACATGAAGCCACTGGGAGAGATCATCCGTTGCCATGGGGTGAGGTATCATCAGTATGCTGATGAGACTCCTATACATCTCCACCCCTGGCGAACTAAATTATGCTCCTGATGTCCTGTCTCTGTGCCTAGGGGCTGTTGGGGTCTGGATGGAGAGCAACAGGCTTCAATTGAACTGTGGCAAGGGTGAATGGCTTTGGGGTTTAGGGCCTTCCAGATCTGGGGCTTTACCATCTTTTGTGGTAATTGGAGTTGCACTGCCCCAAAGAGACCCAGTGTGCAATCTGGGAGTCCTTCTGGACTCATTGCTCTTGCTCAAGGAGCAAGTGGCAGACATGGCTAGGAGGGCCTTTGCACAACTTTGTGTTGTGCGCCAGTTGCACCCATTCCTGGATCATGAGGTTCTACTCACAGTAGTTCATCACCTGACCACCTCCTGAATGCACTACTGTAACACGTTCTACATGGGGCTGCCATTGAAGAACATCCAAAAGCTTCAACTGGTGCAAAATGTGGTAGTGCGGACAGTTATGAGTGCTCCTAAAACAACACGTTACACCTCTGCTCCATGAGCTGCACTGGTTGCCAGTTTGCTTCTGGGTTCAATTCAAGGTGCTGTTTTTGACCTTTAAAGCCCTACATGGCATGGAACCAGGTTATTTGAAGGATTGCCTCTCCCCATGTACATCGCCTTGTCCCATCAGGTCCAGCAGGAGAGGTATGTTATGGGTCCCATTTGCTAGAGTTTCATCTGATGGGACCCAGGAGATGAACCTTTTCTGCCATGGCACCCACCCTCTGAAACATCATTCTCTGAGGTGAGATTAGTCCCAATCATATTGGCCTTCCAGAAATCTCTTGAAACCTGGTTTTTCCAGCAGGCTTGGGGATCCCATGGAAATAGGGAGTCTACGAGATGGTCATATTGTGTGCAGGATGTTGGTCCATTCTCCTGTGGTCTTATTTATATTGAATTGTTTTTAATGGTTAGTTTAGATTTGTTTTTGTTTTATTGCATACCACCCAGAGTCAAGTTTGTGAGATGGGTGGCTATGTAAATTAATTAAATAAATAAATAAATACATACATACATACATACATACATACTGACATGTTCCAGGGTGATGCTTTTCCAACACTTTTTTTTAAGAATAAATCAACAGTATTGAGCTTCTCAAGATGAACATAGAGAGTTTCTTCAAGATCAGCTTTTGGCAAACAATTGTCAAAAGCAGCCAGTATCAGAAATTAAGGCTGAAATAGTTGTATTATTCTTCCAATGTAGCACCATCCATTATTATAGCATATAATTTAAATGATTCAAGGCTGGATTTTGGGGAAAGGGCTAGAATCAAGCCTTGCCTGTTTGAATGTCAAGATGCCTTCCAAGTACCAGCATTACACAGCATTCCTACATATTCTTCAGTCTCTCATTCTGGCTATCTTTTTCAACTTGCCTAAATCTCCTGCAAAATTCTATTATTATCATTCAGTCAGAATTCTGATACTGTTTGCACTCTTGGCTGCCCATGTTTTCGCAGTGAGCAACCATACTTCAGAAATAAACACAAAGGTATACTGCAGAAGCTAGGTACTGCTGACCCATTCATAACTGCCTCCTTTTCTGTGCAGGAAACTAGCCAAGCCAAAACTAGCCAAGCCATGAAAAGGCAAATTAATCATGATACTTAAGCAAATACATCTGAGCCTTACAGATAACTTTCCAGCATAATGCTGGACCTAATTACACTGCAACTGGCACTTCTATAAAAACCATAAGCTTAATTACCAATAGTTTGTTTTCTTTGATCACACACAACAGTTTGGTCCACTGCCCGAAACGTTTTTTTCGTAAAAGAAAGGCACAGATTTTAGCATCTTTAACAAGGTCCATTGATGCTTCCTCAGATGGCCATTGATGTCTCATTTTTTTCCCTTTTCCATCCTCATCTTCTTCATCATAAGATTCATACGAACTACTCATTGCATCAGAATCATAATCTTAAGGGGCAAAAAAAATATTATTTGTTAAAATAAAATCATCCGTATAGCATAGACAAAGTCACATCTGGAATTAAGCAGATTGTGCTGAATAACCTCATAACGTCTAAGGCAAAAGCACATTTTCTTCAATTAAGAGCAGTGAATTATGTAATCCACAGGTTTAATTCTATGGATACATTATTTTTTACAAGCAAAATTAGGTAACTCTGGAGTCATAAATAATACCAAAGCTAAAAAAGTATAAAGTAACAAAACAAGTTTGGCTAATCTTCCCTTATGTTTGTACATTTTTATAATGTGAATAAGAAAATATTTAACTGGCAAATTTTTCTTTATACAAAAAAAAAATTAAATAGATAAACCTAGAAGTTGGCAACTGAAAAATTAACTAACTCTCATGACTGTCTGACATGGTTGTGGGAACACGTTTTCTCCTGAAAGTTACAAAACATTTAAGCAATGTTCCGTGTATGATTACAGCAAGATCTTCTGTTTCAGAACTGAAAAGTAAACTTTATGAATGCAAAATAAGTTGCAAGAAATAACATTTAAACATATTTCATTAGAGGTTGTTCAATCTTCACCCATAAAGAAATATGCAAGATTTTGGAGGGTCCTAAACTGTGGGGCCCTGAAGAATTAGCCTAGTTGTCCCCCCAAAGCTAACTCTGCCATTGTGATGGCCAGTTCCCCAGAGAAGGGAATCCAACGTTTTAGATGCATGGCATGAGGCTGCTCTTGGAGCCAGCTGGGTGTAGCAATAACATGTTAGACTAGCAATGGGGAGATCCAGGTTTACCTCTGCCCTCATCCATGAAAGCGGTCATGAGGGTGACTTTGGGTCAGTCACTCTCACTCAGCCCAACCTACCCCTAAGAGTAGTATGAGCTTAAAATAAAGGGAGACCCTGGTAAGCAACCTTGAGCTTCTGGAGGAAAGGTGGGAAATATATCTGAACAATGAAGCTATAGTAATCTATGGTTTAGTAATCTCCTATTTAGATTTCTATAATGAATTGTATACTGAATTGCCATGAAGATACTCCAGAAATTCTTGCTTGCAGGAGCTTAGCAAGAAGTCCTGAACAGGAATCATGGCTCTAATATTTCAGTCTTTCTTTCACTTCACTGATTTCTCCTTCAAATTCAAAGCACCTTGACCTGTGACCTGTCTTAGACCAGCATCCTCTGATCTATTCTGACCATATTACAGATATATTCAGGAGAAGATGAGCATTATTTAGGAACAGTAAGGCAGACTAAATATGCAAGAAATGCAACAAATACACAGTACTATTCCTGGTAAGTACTGCAGCATCTTAATGTTAATTTAGAAACACTGTGAGCTGGCCAGGTGCAAAGAATATCATTTTAATAAAGTATACTATAATCAGAGATATAAACTTATGAATAGTCTTTTTTTTTAATTTAACTCGAATTTTATATTCTTAAAGCAATAAAAATAACTAAACAAGAAAATATACTTGCATCCCTTTGAAGGTGTATTTTACTTACTGGATGTAATGTATTCAGGAGCCTTCCCTGGGCTGAGTGGCACAGCCTCCTCATAGTAACCTTCAGGAAGAGAAGAGGAAGGCAATGGAGGAGGACCGTTATCTGGTGGCTAAATGGGAGAAAAAAATTATTAGGCAAATTCAACAGTCGAAGAAAATATTAATAAGAAGAATGGGTGTTTTATATTTCATTCAAATCTGATCGAATTGTTATAAAACCTTGACAGCTTCTATACAACATAACAGGCATTATTTCAAAAACATAATTTTTTCATTTTTTAATGTAGCAACATCAATTAAGCTGAAATGTGTTTAAAGTGTTCCACCATTCTATTATATTCATTCATTCGGTTTACTAATTCACTCAATCATTTTTTTGGGCTGCTGCAACTGAGTGACTCTTGGCAGGTTACAATCTCAACAATAAAACATCCACCATAGAAGTACAAGTACATAACAATAAACTGTCCCCCCAAAATTACCAGAGTTAAAATAATATAAATAAAATATATATTATTTTAATATATATTTATTATATATTTAACAAAATATATATTAAAATAAAATAAAATAATAAAACAACCAATCAGAAAGCAATGAAAAGATCTATAAATCAAAGGGCCTCTTAAAAAGCTAGGAGCACAGAGTTGTAATGCACTCAAATCAATAAGGCAAAATCAGTATTTGAGACTATTAATACAACACTTTCATTAAAATCAGTATGACACAATTTGTAATTCCAAATAGGGAGATGTTAAATATTTGGGAAGACAATTATCCAAAGACTTTTCTAATGCATTAAAACAGGCAGTCTCAAAATCTGCAATACCATTTCCTACCCAAATGATAATGAATTCTTGTGACCCTCCTCTAAATAAAACAAACAAACAAACAAATAAATAAAAAGGTTGTGACTGAATGATTGGCATATATTTAGGCTCACAAATTTTGCTATTTCTTAAAACTCACTCCAGGTTTGCTTCCTACTTTAGTTACAAACACCCAACCAAAGCAGGAATACTATCAAAATTCACTCCAGATTTTACTTGATGCTTCTGGTGCAAGCCAACTTCATGCTTCCCCAAGCAAAGCGAAAGTGAGTTTTGACAGCACTTCTTAGCCTGATCAGCTTTAAAAATATCATCACCCCTAAATAATAACAAAACATTAAATAAATATTTAGATGAGATTTTACGTGAATTTTGAAAGTGTGGAAGACATCAATTTGTGATGGAATAATATTTGGTTGTAATTAAATTATTACTTAAAATAAATGAAACATTCTTTATACAATAATTTAGAAGGAACAAGTAATAAATTCAGATAAGCTTGTAGCTCAGTTTAAAAACTATACTCTGAGGAAAGGAGAAAAAAGATCTCTTAAGACAGACTTACCAGCCATTGCTGGGGGATTTCTGGCAAAGGCATCTGAGGTGGCGCAGGTAAATTGATGGCAATCTCTTGTTTCTGTACACTTTCCTTTATCTCAAAGTCTAATGGAGAGGGAAAAGTGCATTTAGAATGGAAAATACTTAATGGAATGAATGACTTTCCACAATATCTCCATATATATATATAGGAAACAAAAAAGGAAAAAACAAAAAATTAGCCCTTTAAATGAATAACAAGAGCTGGATTCCTTAGGCATGAAAGCAAGCTGGGTGACTTTGGGTCAGTCACTCTCTCTCAGCCCAACTCACCTCACAAGGTTTTTGTTGTGGGGAAAATGGGAGGAGGAAGGAGTATCAGGTATGTTCGTGACCTTGAGTTATTTATAAAAATAATAAAGGTGGGATAAAAAATCTAAAAAAAAAATACACAAAACTATTAATCTATATTATGGCAGCCTTTCCCAATCGAATGTTCTCCAGAACTGTTGGATATAGCTCCCCAAATTCCCAGCTAGTATAAGGTCCAGTATATTTCTTTGGGTGTTTGTTAGATATGTATCTTGCCTTTCCTCCAGAACTCTAAGGCAGTGTACATAGCCTTTCCCCCCCCACATTTTTCTCTCCAAGAATCTCGTGAGGTAGGTTGGCCTGAGAGAGAGGAAGTGGCCCCAAGGACCTGGGCCTCCCTGTTCCTAGGCCAATACCTTAAACAGAAGAGAATGAAATGGAAATGATGACATATCTCCATTCTTCAAGCAAGTCCTACAGAACTTCCTCATAGGGAAACAGCACAAACAAGACAAACAGCACAGAAAACGTTTAAGGTATTTTGCATAGATACAGAATTGGTATATCTGATGGCAGAGGTGAGGATTTCAGTTATTTTCTTTCGGTCTCTGCATTTTGCTTTAGAGCATCCTATGTGTAAACAGTATCAGTATGACACTGACCTTTTGTTGCCTGTATCCTTAGAAGAATGTTATTTAAAACTGCTTTCTTCTCCCTGACAGTGGATGTCAAGTATTCATGGTCCAGAAGTTGAAGAAACAGCTGCAGTTCAACTATTAATTCTTCCATGGCTGAAAAAGATAATATAAAATAAAGGCATCTGAATTAAATCTAAAATAGAAATTTGTAAGATGTAACCTAGAAGCTCTATAAACAAAAATTACTATTACAACTTGTTAAAATTATTATTAATACTGTAGCTGCCTAACCTATTGATATTTGGGTCCACTTGGGCCACATATATATTTATACAAATCCATCATAGTTATTCTCTTTTGGAGTACACAACACTATGCAAGATGCCCAAAAAGAATAAACTTGGCAATCACATAGGTGGAGCTGAGGAGAGACATATGCCCTGCAAATTACAGTATTTACATGTTGTTGATTATATATTCTTCAGTGAAAGTATACGAATTCTGACAACTTTCAGTCAAGTTCAGATGCTTTTAACAAAATTAAAAATATGAAAGCCAAAAACTTATGGCTACTGGCTTTAGCAAAATGAAACCTCTATGTTCAAAAGGCAATTTGCGGTAAGGAGAATTATTTCTATGTCCTGCTGGTAAGCTTACAAATGATGAAACATGCATTAAAGACTCATGAGATCCTAGGAGCAACTTTTCATATTTTTGGCATCTTACTTCTAAGTGCAAATTTCACAGCCACATACTAGTTTGTCATGAGGGCTCTACTCTGCTGAACCTTTGAATCAAGCAATAAATATCATTCATCCACATTAGCTTCATGAGCAAAACTGAGAATGCTTTACTTATCTTGCCAATAACCTCATTATTAACTTGAAAATTAAAAAGGCTTCTAATAGAATTAAGTAGCTACTGCCACCATCTCTTTAAGACAAAATTGAAATCATATAAATTTAATAATCTCACAGCACACTGTATATTGCCAACAGAGAAGCTGTTTTTTGCCAACAAAATGCTTCATAGATAAAGAGTTCAACTGTCGTGTGTTTTTCAGTTTGAAATGTTTAGTACTAACTTGTTTTATTTTTAACCTACCACATACTTAACTTCTCTGTTAAATATTTAAATGTTTTTATATCTAGTGACAGATAAAATATGTCAGTACAATTACAGCTAAAAGTTATCTATCCAATTCTTCTGACCCTAAAGATAAGGAAGGAAGAGAAGTCTCCATTACTATCAATATTATTAAAATTTGACCAAGATATGCCTGGAAATAGTCAAAGTAGGATTTGTCACATCCTATCACCTAGGTCCCCAACATATTGCCCACAGCACCAACGTACCACAGGCCCAAGGAATCTGTTTCACGAAAGTTTTTTTTTCCAATAAAAAGTACTTTTATTACAATTAAAATTTCTTGTATTTTATATATATATGCTGACATACTGCAAAGCAAAGCCAGTCTGTGCTATCACCTGATAGACTCCATGGGTGTTCTTTGAAAATGTAAAGAAAGGATGGGTGGCTGTAGACCAAGGCCTTGTTTGCAAGTATGCCCACCTGCCAAAAACAGATGAAGATAACCAGGGACAGTAAAGAACATCCTACTGGAGACAAGCTAGAGAGTGTTGTAACTGATATTAACATGACAGTGATTCTGTGAATAAGCAAACCTCATTCAACAGCAATCTATTCTCAGAATTCCAACGTGCAACTGACCTCCCTTCTTATCAATATTAATATTTATTACATATTTAATAAATTTCTATGCTGCTTTCCATCTAGTCACATCTCAAAATATTTACAAATAAAAAAGAAAGAAATAGAGATGACATATAATTAATTTTAAGCAATATAAAATCAAAAATTAATAAAAAGATGGAGGGAAAAAAGAAAAAAACAAACATTCATCCATAATATTCATAGAAAGAACTGGGTGATCTTCATCTAAATAACAAAACAGAAGGTCACAGATTTCAAGAGAGAGTGAACACTCCAGACTGCAGGGGCCACCACATGAAGGCCCACCTCAAATAATTGCAAAATGCCACTCTGTTAGTTGAGTACATATAGCAGGAGTTCCTCTGATTATCTCTGAAATCACCCAAGTCTGTAACAGGGGAGACAATTTGACAGGTACCCTTTCTCTGAGTCCCTTTACCTTCTATCAGGCACGATTTTGTTTCAGTTTTGGTACTTCACATATGAAATGATCTACTCTGCGTGTAGATCACCTGCACACTCCCTGTGCTCAAGCTTTCCCTGAAAAGATACCTGAAATGTTATCCCAAACATTCTGCCTTACTATTCAATTTAATGTTAACAGTATTTTTAATCTAGGAATTTGTCAAGATTATTCTATCATTATGTTTCTAATATTATTTCTTGGATATGCAGAATTTTCATTAGGATAAAGCTGTGTATTTGGTGAACCAGAATGATATCAAGCCATATAGAAAACAGCATTATACAAGGTTACAACATTGATTCAAGTAATTGAATGTTATCTACACTTCTGGAGAGCACGATGTTACCCATAGGCGCTCTTCAGTTTTCAGAGAAGAGCTTCTAGCTTTCAGCCCTGGTGACACATGGAAACTGGCAACCTCTCACTGCAAAGTATATGATCTCTACCAGTTTTTGTTGTTAATGGTAAAAACTGAAAGAGCAGAAAATAAACTATTTTCTCTCCCCTCACTTCCCATTCAATGCTGAATAGATATATCTATTTTCATGCAGTGCAAGTTCCGCGTACCATTTAATTTTAATGGAAAAGAGAAAGGCAGAAATAAGATGTTAAAATAAATGCATGAGAAGAATGGAAGTTATCATTAGTTATCATGTTGTTGTTTTTGTTGCTGTTGCTAACTCTAACCTTTATTCCAGAGAAAGCTGGAAGAAGCTACATCAATTTATCCAGAATCTGTCTTTTTTGTGAGTTACTATAGAATATATTTCTATGGATTGCCAGTCCTGGACAATTATGGCTCCAATATGGGTACTTCGAATGAACTCAGATTTTCAATGTATGTATTATTCCTAATAACTCAGCAAGAATCTCTTCCTCTCCAAGTTCACTTATCAGAAGTTTATGTAATACACAGATTTAAATAACCTCCAAAGAGAAAAGTATATTGGTTTACAGCAAAAGCAATAAATCATTTTATTTAAAAACTACGGTAATATAAATTTTCAGACCGAGACTTTCTGTTCACCAAATATATACATGAAATTCATGAAGCTATTCTTCAGATAAATTGATTTTTAACTGGAAATGTTTATCTACCAAAATATTCAATACTCCCATAAAATAAATATGCTTCAGAATTTTGAATATTGCTTGCAGTATCATAAACTATTATTACTCAATGTTCCTTTTCTGCATTAATTTGCAACATATAAAAGAAATTAGATGCTAAGAGTTTCTTTGGCACAGTACTTCAGATATGAGAGCCACACCTAACTGAACAAAGTTGACCTACTGCCTGTATGCCAAATGCAAACGGGTGTAGTTTATACATGAACAATCTGAACAGACCATTACATCAGTCACCATAATCAAGACCAAACACCCCTTTCTTTTCCATCACAAAAATATTTGTAAAATTCCATATATGTCTACTTTTGTTACCAAACTCTCTTTACTCTTATAAGGTAAAGATTCCTCTGAGTCAAGCTTGACTCCTGCTGACACATCCATGAAGTTTTCTTGGCAATATTACAGAACTTGTTTGCTACTGTCTTTTTGTGTGATTTTTTTTTTTACTTCCCAGGCTAAGCCTACAATCCTGGGTTTACCTAGAGGTCTCGGATCCACATTCTTAGATCTGACCCTGTTTAATTTTTTAAGATCAGCCAAAATGTGCTATGTGTGGCCATCTAGCCAAATGTAGCTGTTTTAGCCAGATGGAAATCTTACTGAATTTGGAAACAGTTTCACTGAATTCCCATGCCTAGTTGTAGCCTTCATGGATCTTAACTCAGCAGGTGGCAGCATCTGCCTGACCTCATCAGGCTTCAGATGTTAAGCAGGATCAGGCCTGGTTAGCACTTGAGCAGGAGACTAGAGAATATCAGCATTGTGGGCTAGATAGGATAAATTATAATTCATTTATGAGAGCTAAAAGAGTAGTTTTCCTTTGCCTTCTCCTATGTAGTATGATTTGATGCCTTTGCCACTGATGTCACTAAAGTGATCACCTGCCTCCAGTATCTTCCTATATCGTTGCTGCCCAATATAGGAGCCTGCTTGCTTTAGCTAGGCAGTGGGATGACTTTCATGCCTTGGGTGACCCTGCTGGGAATATATATACTCGGGGCATACACTCCCAATATTCTTCACCCATCCCTCTCAGGAACACCCCCCTACCACAATCTATGTGGTTGTTAAGTGTCGACAACATCTTGATGGCACGTAATCAATCAATCCATCAATCAGTATTGGTCATCTGACTAAGTAAATAAAATTTGTCAAAGAATGGGAATGTATGCTAAAGGTCATCTAGTCTAATTCCCTGCAGTTACAAGAAATCCAACATTACAACATCCTTGATAATTGGCCATCCAGCCTCTTCTTGCAAACTTCTGGTGGAGCATCACTACCTGTGAACAACTCATATCACCAAAAAGGGGGAAATGTCATAAAGTAAACATCTGGAGAGAAAAGAGCTGAAGTCCACACGTGTAGGTATTGATCAGATCAAGTCCCCATATGCTTAATATCAGCATAAAAAACTCACAAAGGGACAGATGGATACTGTGTACTTAAGTAGATTGGTCTTAAAATTATAAAAAATATGGACACTCTATATAAATTCAGGGGGAAAATTGTATACATTTTTAAAGCACGTTGTTCTAAAACTAAGTTTAAATTTCCTTCTTAAAATATTATCTTGCTGTACCTTAATTTTTTTCTCCTTCAAATTTTGAATTTGTGAAAGGCCTGTCAGGGCTCGTTGTGATTAGAGTCAGGGTTCCTCAAGGACTATAGAAGGGGAAATCAGTATGATAACCTGTCAGTGCCAACCAACTAAAGCTCTGTGTACTGGAAGCCCTTCTAAGATAACATTAAATATGATAGCTCAGACACTTACTGAATCAAAGTAAAAAACTACTTTTAACTTCATTCAAATGTTAAGAAATTGTCATATAATTTTTAATTTATTTAGTGTCATTCAAGTGTGGTGACCAAATCAAATAAGTTAGATTCACCTACCATACTCTTGGCCAATTCTGCCCACTAACCTATTAATCCCAGTGGAATCTGATCTCTCCTGTCCATTCCAAAAACAGTATACCACCCATTTTAAATTTATTTCTATCCCAAAAGGGACACAAACACACCTAGCAGTACAGAACTGAGGCTCACACCTGTAGAACTATTTGGCAGACACCGTATGAACATTATTTTGCCCAAAACTGTAATCATTCATTCAAGGCAGTACAGTAGTAGAATTCACAGTAGAAATGACTATCAATCCCTATTATCTTATCAAGTTCTTCCTGGTAAGCCAGACAGGGCTTCTTCAGGTGTTCCAAAACACGTATAAAGGTTGGAATGTACAGGCAACAAAACATGTATCCTGGCAGTGCTCTACACATCTCCCAAATGTACTTCTTTGGATCCCTTTCTATGTTGAGCGAGGAAGCCTAAAGGGGAGTGAACTTGAACAGAATCTGTCATGCAGAATCTGTCATATATATATTTACACACACACACACACAGAGTGAACTGCTAGACATTTCTCTTCAGGAGCTCCCTGTCCCCCCATTGTTTGCCAGCACACTGCTCAATCCTTCATCTTAAATACAAAATAATGGGTGTGTATATTCTGATAACGAACAAGCTGAATGTGTTGCATTCCTAGTTAAATCTCTTTTCATGGTTTGGGATAGTGCTACTAAGTGCATACCTTCAAAGGTTTAAGCATTTTGAGCTCATTTTATCCATGAAAATAATTTTGCTAAATATATGTGTTCTGTAAATGACATTTTCCATTTAAAATGCAAGACACTGCAGACTAAAAGAGAGATTCAGCACAAATGTGTTTGCCTTTTGTGAAACCCATAGAAGGGCGTGTCTGATCCTGTGCTTACTTTGGAGTCCCTTGGAGAGCTGAAAGATGTCCCATTGTTTAAACAACTGTTTCCACAGCTAAGTGTGAGATCAGAGAAATAGCCTGTCTTTTTCAGACTCAAGAGAAAGGCAGGGGCTTTTGCCAGAATAAGCATGCTTGCCAATTATAAGCAAAATTGGATATTCCGGCCAATTCGTTTGGGATTTTATCTGTATTGTTCATAAATGTGAATGACCTAATAAGGACAGCCCCCCCCCCCTAAAATTTCAATTACAGATCCCAGCAGGAAACGTGTCTTCTCCTGACAGTTTACAATTTCTTTTCATATTTAACTTACTCTTACAACAGACCAAGCACATAACTTACCCAGCTCACAGCTGAGTAAATGAATATTAATTCCATTCAAACACTAGGTTCTGCTATTAATTTTTTTGGCAAAGTTGTCTTTGAAGCAGTTTATACTTCAATGAAAACGTAGTCTCCTGAAAATAAAATGATACCTCAACCCTGAGTTTAGTAAAATTGTTTTCAAATATAGTTATTTAAGCAGAACTAATTCTAAAAAATTACTTATGTTTTTCAACACAATGTTGTAATTGCTAGGCCTGTACACACTCCAAAAATAATTTGGAATAAGTACTGTGGCACTTGCTTGCACCTCTCCATTCATTTAGAAACAGCCTACATTTTTTCCCCATGCAAGTCGATAAAAAAATGTGACAGCATTAAGGAGTTCACTCATTAATGTGACTCTTAAAGCAGCTGCATCCTTTTTTCATACACAGAAACCTAAGAAAAAACAGTCTGCTTTAACAAATAGCACAGATGCACTATGGTTATGTAAGGGCTGAAGCACTTTTTCCTCAGCATTTCTGAAGCATGCATGCCTCTAATTACCAAGCTGCATTAATAATTATGATTATTAATTATTATCATAAATCATTATGATTCTTCTTTCCCAGAAGATAGGAAGATGTAAGACACATTAATATAGGATACTGAAAAGGAACAGCAAAAATGCAAAGCTCTTCTTCCTCTTTATTGACTGAGATCACTGTCAGTTGCCAAGAATTTTAGGTTGTTGCCCCTTGATTTGCTATACTGATCCTACCTAAGGGACACATATTTTAAAAAGCTGTCCATTTTCAGATGCTAATGATAAAAATATAAGAACACTTACTATGTATAGGACTAAAGCATCAAAGAAGCATTTTTGGAAATCATCAGAATCAATACATATTCTCAGATTATAAAAAGAAAACATAAAACTGATAGTAAATAAAATATTAGTATAATTTGCCTGACAGTATAATGTGTAATGCTATTTCTGTTAATATTTTTATATATTTCTACAGAGAACACATTCTTAAATAACACTGTGGAAGCAAAAATATCAATCCTTTGTAGAAACAAAAAACTGAGAAAACAACATAAATAGCCAAATATAGAGCAACTAACTATTTGGTGTAGTAGTTAAGGCATCAGGCTAGAAATCAGGAGATCGTGAGTTCTAGTCCCACCTTAGGTACAAAGCCAGCTAGGTCACTTTCTCTCAGCCCTAAGAAGGAGACAATGGCAAACCACTTCTGAAATCTTGCCAAGAAAAATGCAGGGACTTGTCCAAGCAGTCACCTGGAGTCAACACTGGCTCAAAAGCACCAAAAAAACAAAAACAAAAAACAGCTCAAACACTGCCAGTCTATTGATAGTATTGTACTTTTCCTTTCTATTGGCTAAAACCTCACAGTGGCCACCAGCTATAAAAAGATCCTTTAATGAAGTTCCTACACTTGTATGTAAAACAGCCAAGATTAAACATGAAAATGGTGTGATAAAGAAATGGTCTGATTACCCAAAGAAAGCATCACTATGAGAACTGCTTCTGCTTTGAAGATGCTGAAGTTTACTAAATAATCTTGGATCATCATTCTCTTTTTCCCCCCCAAGGACTGTGTCTTTTCTGGTCATAGATTTTGAATGGGATTCTGAAGTTACTATGGGTATTCCCATAAATGAACAAAAATATAGTTGGTATGATAAAAGCCCAACTTACAGGGTCCACTTCTTTTAGTCAAAACATTAGTTCAGACTTTACCCCTAAATAACAAAACTGTTTCCAGAACTGTCTTGATAATTGATGTAATTTACACATTTCACATAATTATGCAAATAGCATACCTTACTTCAAATTCCTTAAAGTTTTACTGTTACATTATGGCAGTTTAATACAGTTAAATAAAACAGGTAAGATATTCATTGAATTATTTCATTTTTATTAGTGCATGAACTCAGTAATACTCAGTCAAGCAGTAGGTACCTTAACTGTTTTGACATGTTTTATTTATAAGATTCTGATGCTGGTCTGCCTGTGCTACCTACAGTATATCATCATCAGTGCCTACTGTTTCAGAGTTATCTGCAAGTAAGACTATGCAGCAATCAAGACTGCCAGGTTAATAAAGGAAGACTGCAGACTGGTAGCTTGGCACCGCAGAGCTTGTGTCAGAAAAGGAAAAACTCAGAATAAACTGAGAAGTGAAGGATGATACAAAAATGAAAGTTAGTTTTGTTCAAAATAAAAGGAAAAGAAAAGAATTGGTATACCAGCTGTTCAGTGAAGATGGCAAACTGGTAAGAGCAAAGGAAAGATAAACCTGCTCATATTTGATTCACTCTTTTCCAACAAAAAGTATGTATTCCATCAGGAAACTGTGAAGATCAAGATGAAGAACAAGAGGTGAAGGCCGAGATTATTAAAAGATGGTCAGAGAATGCCTCTTGGAGTTTAATACTTGGAGACCAGATGACCTGCATACTGGATAACATACTGAAAAAAGTAGCTTATGGTTTGGTTATGTACTATTCTTGAAAAATCTTGGTGAAGTGCCAAAACAATTCGAGGAGAGGCAATGTTCTTCTTGTCTTCAAGTGGGGAAAAGGAAAATCTAACTATAGACCAATCAGTCTAACATTAAAACCTGGGAAGATTCTAGAGCAGATCATAAAGATAATGATTGGTAAGCATCTTGAAAACAATGGAATAAATACCATTGGGTTAGCATGGATTAACCAAGAACAAATCTTCACCAAATTAGTCTCATGTTATTTTTGAAATAAATTCACAGAACAGCAACAAAGATGATCAAGAGACAAAAAACCTAAGTCGTATAAAAAGAGTCTGAAGGAAGTGGGAAAGTTTAACCTTGAGGAAAAAAAAATTGCGGTGGGAGGAGTATGATAGTATTCTGAAACATCTGAAAGGATGTCATACAGAAGAAAGTCAAAACCAGTTTTCTTCCATTTCAGAATGCTGCACACAGAATAATGGATTTAAGTTACAGGACAGCACGTTCTGACTGAACATTAGAAAAATTCCTAATAAGAACAGTTCCACTGTGGTGGAACCAATTATCTACAGAGATGATGGACTTGTCTTTGTTGATGTTTTCAAGTGCAGGCTAGATACCTGTCTATGATGGTTTAATTTGAATTTCTGCACTGAGCAGGGATTGGATTTGATGACCTAAATGGTCCTTCCAACTATTAGGGTTCTACCAGAAATCTGCACCACTCCCTGAATAGTGAAGAATACAGGTAGTCCTCAGGTTATGATCATTCAAAGTTGTGACAGCGCTGAACAAATGGTACTTACGAAGGCTCCTCATAGTTCTGGTTCTTGTAGTCTCCCCGCAGTCACGTGACTGTGATCCGAGTGCTCAGCTCACAATTACGAGATCACAGTGAGCCGCGGTCATGTGACTGCAATTTCCGACACTTCCTCCAGGCTTCCCACAAGCAAAGTCAATGGGGAAGCCGGCAGAAAGTTGGGGTCACATGAGGTCCTTGCTTAATGACCTGCACAGTCCTTAACAATGGCAACCAGGACTGCCAGAATTGTCACTGCTAAGTGACATGGTTATGTGACATCACGCTTTATGACTGCTTCACTTAGCGACAGCAATTCAAATCCCAATTGCCATCATAACCCAAGGACTACCTGTATGTATTCAAGTTACAACAGCAAGAATACACTTGAGTTACAA